>NC_057812.1:172353066-172586476 GCF_018294505.1 Triticum aestivum
CTGGGCAATCCGGTAATAAAGTCCATGCCCAGTTTGTCCCACTTCCATTCGGGTATCGGCATAGGCTGTAACAGTCATGCTGGCTTCTGATGTTCTGCCTTCACTCTCTGGCATACATCACATACGGCTACGTACTCAGCAATATCCTTCTTCATACCAGTCCACCAGAAATGTTCCTTCAAATCCAAATACATCTTGGTGTTTCCGAGGCGTATCGAGTAGGGTGAGTCATGAGCCTCTTGAAGTATTAACTTCCTGATCTCTGGGTTATTGGGCACATAAACTCGGTCCTCAAACCATAAGGTATCGTGCTCATCCTCACGAAAACCTTTGGCCTTTCCTTTGCCCATCTTCTCCTTTATCTCGGCAATCTCCTTGTCATCCTTCTAAGCTTCCCGAATCTTGTCCAGCAACATCGGCTGGACCTCCATTGTTGCAAAGAACCCTCTAGGAACTATCTCTAACCGAAGTTCCATGATGTCCTCTGCTAACTCCTTCGGCAGTCCCTTACTCTCAAGGATATTAGCATAACTCTTCCGGCTCAAAGCGTCTGCTACGACATTGGCCTTTCCTGGATGATAGTGTAGCTTCAGGTCATAATCCTTTATAAGCTCCAACCATCTCCTCTGTCTAAGGTTTAGTTCCTTCTGGGTGAAAATGTACTTCAAACTCTTATGATCCGTGTACACATCACAACGGTTTCCTATGAGATAATGTCTCCAGGTCTTCAATGCATGCACTACGGCTGCTAATCCCAAATCATGCGTGGCATAATTCAACTCGTGAGGTTTTAGTTGTCGTGAGGAATACGAAACAACTCTTCCGTCCTGCATAAGCACACATCCAAGTTCTAAGCGAGAGGCGTCACAATACACTTGGAACTCCTTATGTATATCTGGCAGTGTTAGCACTGGCGTTGTAGTTAAATGTTTCTTCAACTCCTGGAAACTTGCCTCGCAATCGTCTGTCCATTTAAACTTAGTATCCTTCTTCAATAGTTCAGTCATTGGCTTCACAATCTTGGAAAAGTTCTCAATGAATCTCCGATAGTACCCTGCGAGTACAAGGAAACTACGGATCTCGCTAACTGAAGTGGGTGCTAACCATTCAATGACTGACTGAACCTTGCTAGGGTCTACTGCTATACCTTCTCCTGATATAACATGTCCAAGGAATCCGACTTCCTTCAACCAAAAAATTCGCATTTGCTGAACTTGGCATACAACTGGTGTTCCCTGAGTTTCTCGAGAACTAACCGCAAATGCTCTTTGTGCTCCTCTTCATTCTTTGAGTATACCATAATATCATCAATAAACACCACAACAAACTGGTCCAAATATTCCATGAACACCTTGTTCATCATGCTCATGAAATAGGCAGGGGCATTAGTCAGTCCAAATGACATGACCGTGTACTCGTATAATCCATACCGCGTTGTGAATGCTGTCTTGGGTATATCCTTCTCACGAATCTTCAACTGATGGTATCCTGCTCGCAGATCGATCTTCGAGAACACTTTAGCTCCTTGCAGCTGATCGAACAGATCATTGATCATTGGCAGTGGGTACTTGTTCTTAATCGTTACCTCATTCAAGGCTCGATAATCAACAACCATCCTTAGGGATTTATCCTTCTTCTCAACCAAATGCACAGGGGCTCCCCAAGGTGATGAACTTCTTCGAATGTATCCTTTCTCCAATAACTCCTTGATTTGTTTCTTAATTTCCTCCAGCTCATTCGCGGGCATCCGATAGGGTCTCTTGGATATTGGCCCGGTACCTGGCAATAGCTCTATCAAAAACTCTATGTCTCTATCTGGTGGCATGCCTGGTAACTCCTCTGGAAAAACATCTGGGTAATCCTTCACTACAGGCACTTCCTCCTGAACAACTCCCGTAAGGGCATTCACTTGGCTCCTCCTAGGCACATGCCTAGATACATACTTAATCCTTTTTTCCCTCCGGGGTGGTGAGATAAATCGACTTACTAGCACAGTCAATGCTTCCTCCATACTTTGACATCCAGTCCATACCTAATATCACATCCAATCCTTGTGACCCCAAGATAATTAGGTTAGACGGAAAGACATGGGTGCCAATGGTTAGGGGTATCTGGTCGCACCATCGGCTAGCCATGTACTCTGCTCCGGGTGAACTCACTAGGAGAGGGGTCCTAAGGGTTTGGGTTGGTAGTTTAAACTTATCCACGAATCCCCTTGATATGTATGAATGCGTTGCACCAGTATCGCAAAAGAACAAGAGCGGTAAATGACTTAACCAAAAACTTACCTGTTACCGCGTCCGGCTGCTCTTCAACCTCCTCCACGTTAACGTGGTTCACTTGTCCTTTTTTGAATGGATAATGCTTCTTCCCAGCGCTCCCATTTCCGTTTCCATTCTTTCCTTTAGGGCACTCCGTGGCGTAGTGTCCAGTCTTCCCACACTTGAAGCAAGTAACGTGACTTAAGTCCCTTTTGATGGGTGTGGATGGATTGGGGCGGTTATGATTGTTGTTAGCTCCATTCCCATTCCCATTCTTAGAACCATTGTGGTTATGCGATCCTCCTCCAGTGTGGTTGTGACCTCCATGGTTATGAACAAGTCCTCCCGAGTTCGGGGTTAGGCGAGGCTTCTGCTGAGCTCCTGAGTTATACTTCCCTTGTCCATACTTCCTCTTGCGGCTCTCAATCTGCTGCTGCTTCCCTTCAATCATAAGAGCCTTATCTACCAACTCCTGGTAGTTGTTGAAGGTTGCTACCATCAACTGCATGCTCATCTCATCATTCAGCCCTTCCATAAACTTCTCCTGCTTTGCGGCATCTGTGGCCACATCATGAGGGGCATAGCGAGATAACTTGCTAAACTCATCCACGTACTGAGCCACAGTACGGTTCCCCTGACGTAGGTTGCGGAACTCCCGCTTCTTCATCTGCATAGCTCCAGTTGAGACATGGGCTGTGCGGAAAGCTTGCTGAAACTGGTCCCAAGTGACATTGGCTATAAGAAAGATGGTTGTGTAATTCTCCCACCATGAGGCTGCAGGTCCATCCAATTGGTGTGCGGCAAAGCACACTCTTTCAGCATCTGTGCAACCTGCGGTGGTCAATTCCCTTCCAATACGGTGTAGCCAATCGTCCGCAACTATAGGCTCAGTGCTACTGGAGAACACCAGCAGCTGTAACCTTAGAAAACGGGCTAGGTTGTCCACTGGCAGCAGGTTGTTGTTGTTGTTATTGTTGTTATTGTTGCCCTGGTTCTGAACTAGCAATTGCATCAAAGTATTCTGCTGCTGGATCAACTGGGTGAGCTCTGGTTGGAAAACAAAATCGGGGTCACGTCTCGGAGGCATCTGATGGGTTTAGATGGAAGAGATCAGAATAGAAAAGGGGTCTAATGAGAAAACACTACCCATATGCACATGAGACAAACACAAACATTTCACTCAATCAATCAAGCAAGGGCATACAACGGTCTAGGACTATCGCAAGGTGCTCATCTACTACTAATTACATGGGGGAATACTAATAACATATGGTGGTCATCTAGAAATTTTGATCGGTGGAAGACTCCATGATGTCTGCTCCAGCTTCATCTTTGAAGTCATCCTCACTAGGATCTGAATCGGTATCATTGATGATGATGTAGTTGTCCGGGCAAGTGGGGTCGTCGTCTTCTTCTCACTACAAAAAAAAGACACATCCGTGACATTTTGGGCCGAACGGATTTTTATCTGTCATACATATGACACTTCTATGACGATAATTGTGACAAAACCCGGTATCATTATAGATGTGCTGGGCTCCTACTTCTATGACAAAAAATCATGATAGAAAATGGGCTTTTCGTCCTGGGCGGGCCAGAGACGCAGCTGCATGACATTCTTTGGGCCGTCCATGACGGAAAAAACCGTGGTAGAAGCGAGGGGGAGGAAAATTTCGGGGAGTTCCCGGTTACGGTGGGAGGTCGGGGGCCGAGCGATGCGCGTTTCTCTCGTACATACGCGCGTGTGTGTGAGGCGTTGGCTCTAACTGAACCCGAGCGAGGCGTTGGGCTCTAACTGAACCCGAGCGATTGCACTGCAGGCTACGCGTTACTGAACCCGAGCGATCGATCGATGGCTGTTAACTGAACCCGATCGAGCGATTCCTTGGCTACTGCTGCTAACTGAAGCCGATCGATGGGATGAACAGTGAGCGTTGCGGGGGGGGGGGGTTGGATGAACAGTGAGCGGTGGCGTTGCCTCTGGATGAACAGGACCCCGTGGTGTGGTGGAGGGCTGGATGAACAGTAGACGGTGGAGGGGTGCCCGTGGAGGGGTGGATGAACAGGACCCCGTGGTGTGGAGGGCAGGATGAACAGTAGATGGTGGAGGGGTGCCCGTGGAGGGGTGGTTGAACAGGACCTCGTGGTGTGGAGGGCTGGATGAACAGTAGACGGTGGAGGGGTGGTTGAACAGTAGCCGATGGAGTAGCGCGCGGTGGAGGCTGGATGAACAGGAGCCCGTGGAGGCTAGAGGAGGTCGACGGTGGATGAACAGTAGCTCGTGGAGGCTGGAGGGTGTCGATAGTGGAGATGAATAGTATCCCGTGGAGTCCCGTTTTGCGGTACGCCACACCCCTCCCGATGAACATGACCCCCGTTTCGACCGTAGCGCTCCAACACAAGTCCGTTTCCTCCGTTTTGCGGTACGCCACACCCCTCCCGATCAACAGGCCCCCCGTTTCGACCGCAGGAGGTCCGTTTCCTCCATTTTGCAGTACGCCACACCCCTCCCGATCAACAGGACCCCTGTTTCGACCATAGGAGGTCCGTTTCCTCTGTTTTGCGGTATGCCACACCCTTCCCGATCAACAGGACCCCCGTTTCGACAGTAGGAGATCCGTTTCCTCCGTTGTGCGGTACGCCAGCCTCGTTTCCATTGCCTCTTCCGTCCAAGCCCTCCCGATGAACACAACCGCGCATTCCGTTTCGACCCATGAACACAACGACGATGTTGTTTCTCCGTTCCGACCCAGCCATGTACACGAGCCCTCGCTGTACATATGCGCGAGTAGGCGTTCGAGACCCCGCCCGTATGTACACATACGTGGCCGTATTTTCTTTCTTGCACCCTGGCCGCCTCTACTACGACACGTGCGCGCCTCTACATCCACTAGTACATATATATGTACATGTTCGCGACCAGAATGACAACGCTACGTATGCTTCGACCAGGTGGGTCCCGACTGTCAGGCACTTCCTTACCTGCAAAGATGTAGCTGGTGGGTCCCAGCAGTCATGGGGGCGAAATACGATGGCCCGTCCGGTGGGTCCCCGCTGTCAGGTGGAGGAATAATTATTTTGCACGTAATAAGGAGGCACTTCCTTGCTGCGGCCATGGACCCAGCTGTCAGCCTCTCCATGTACAGTCCATGTCCGATGGAAGTTGTTCCTTGACCACGTTGACCACGCCGCCCTGAGAGCACCAGGGTAATGGACGACATCAAGGCCTAGGAAGGGGACGACGCGAAGCCGGGGAAGACGCGGCAGTGGATGCCCACGTGTAGAGGAGTACAAGGGTTCACTGGTTCGCTGCGGTGTGAGGTTGCCGTCGCCGCAGAATAACAGGGGGTGTGGGTGAGTAGAGGGATGGCCTGGCCAGCGGTGGGAGTAGTAGGGGGCGGTGAGGCCTCCGCCGCATCACAGCCAGCCACGAGAGGCAGGAGCACGAGGCACGACCGGCGCTGGTTTGGGCGGCTGAAGACCAGAGGTTGAAGAAGCACTACGACCGTTGGATGGACATCGTATGGTCACTGGAGCTATAATCGTGCATATTGACTAAGTTGACAAAGCCCTCCGTCCCCGTCAACTTAGTAGGCCCACAAGTCAGCCTCCCAGCAAGGTGGGTCCCAGCTAGCCGGGAGAGTATTCATTTTTTTGTGCGTAATAAGGAGGCACTTCCGGTGGGTCCGAGCTGACAGCGGGGGGAACGTTTTTTTCGCGAAATACGGTGGCCCGTCCGGTGGGTCCCAGCAGTCAGGGGGAAATGATTTTTTTCGCAAAATACTGGTGGCCCGTCCGGTGGGTCCCTGCTGTCAGGTGGAGGAATAATTATTTTCCGCGTAATAAGGAGGCACTTCCTTGCGGCTGCCGTGGACCCAGCTGTCAGCCTCTCCACGTACAGTATTCTTCCGATGGAATTCGGTGGACGACGGAGAGGCCTAGGAAGGGGACGACGCGGAGCCGGGGAAGACGCGGCAGTGGATGCCCACGCGAGGAGGAGTACGAGGGTTCACTGGTTCGGCTGCGCTGCCGTCGCCGCAGAATAACAGGGGGTGTGGGTGAGTGGAGTGGAGGGATGGCCTGGCCAGCGGTGGGAGTAGTATGGGGGCGGTGAGGCCTCCGCGGCAGCACAGCCGGCCACGGGAGGCAGGAGCAGGCGGCACGACCGGCGCTGGTTTGGGCGGCTGGAGCAAGAAGACCAGAGGTTGAAGAAGCACTACGGCCGTTGGATGGACATCGTACGGTCAGTCGAGCTAGAATCGTGCATATTGACTAAGTTGACAAAGCCCTTCGTCCCCGTCAACTTAGTAGGCCCACTATACTGGGTCCCAGCTAGCAGGGGGAGTATTCATTTTTTTGTGCGTAATAAGGAGGCACTTCCTTGCGTGCGAAGATATAGCTGGTGGGTCCGAGCTGTCAGCGGCGGTAACGTTTTTTTCGCGAAATACAGAGGCCGTTTCGGTGGGTCCCAGATGTCAGGTGGAGGAAATCATTATTTTGCGCGTAATAAGGAGGCATTTCCTTGCGTGCGGCCGTGGACCCAGCTGTCAGCCTCTCCACGTACAGTCCACTTCAGATGCATGTCGGTCGTTGACCACGCTGACCACGCCACGCCGAGAGCACCAGGGCGGTGGACGACGGCGAGGCCTAGGAAGGGAACGACACGGAGGCAGGGAAGACTCGGCCGTTGTTTTTGTTTCCCACGCGGAGGGGAGTACGACTGTACGAGGGTTTACTGGTTCGTCTGCCGTCGCCGGAGAATAACAGCAGGTGTGGGTGAGTAGAGGGATGGCTAGGCCAGCGATGGGAGTACGGTGGGGCGGTGAGGCCTGCGCGGCAGCACAGCCGGCCGCGGGGAGGAGGGAGCAGGCAGTCCCGCCGGCGCTTGTTTGAGCGGCTGGAGCAGGAAGAGCAGAGATTGAAGAAGCACGACGGCCGTTGGATGGACATCCAACAGTATACAGGCCATCTGTGGAAAGCCTCAAATCTGTGGAAAACAGCATACAACCCATCTGCCATTATTTCAAATAATTTACAGCCCATTTGCTAATTCTTACGGGTTTTTTGGAGCCCATATTCTTTATGTTAGCATTACAGCCCATATTGTGGCCACGGTTAAAAAATTATACGAAATTTTGCATATGTCGGTGCGGTCTGAACTGTTTTTAATCCCGAAATTTCGAGTCACATTCAGACTGATTTTAAAAATAAATGTATATCAATATAAAATCCAATAAATTGTCCACGCATAAAAATCAATGCAATTTAAAATCTCGAAATGAAAAAAAGATATTTGAAAATAATTGCCGGTTTGATGTGTTTTAAAAATGTACAGCCCATTTCTCATTACTGATAGGCCATTTTCTCGGCCAGCCGAATGAAGCTCTCCTCGTCTTGAAAGATTTGCAGCCCAACAGGCCTGATAAAGCGACTTACTTGACAAATCACAAAAAAACTGGGCTAGCCATTTTCAGAAAGAAAAAAAACTACTGGGCTGGTCTGTGGTAAACATAAAAGAAAAGGCTGTCTAGACAGGCCAGAGTGTCCCGCACAGCCCAGTTGACACCCTGCTTCCGTCTCAAAAACAAATTAGATAAATGCCACTCCAATTATGGCGATTCATAAAAATGCCACTGCAATTTCCAAACTTTGAAAAATGCCACTGCAATTTTTGCAAACTTTGAAAAACGCCACTGCAGTTTGCAAACTTTGAAAAACGCCACTCCAGACTTCGAAAAATGCCACTAGAAATGGCATGAAATGGCATTTTTCAAAGTTTGGAAATTGCAGTGGCATTTCTCGGATACACCAGATTTGGAGTGGCATTTATCAAATTAACCCAAAACAAAAATAACTGGGCGAGCTGCTGGGTCCCTGGTGTCAGCCGCTCGTTGTGCAATTCTCTCGTTTATTGACTACGTTGACAATGGCATGGGACCCAGATGTCAGAAATCCACTAGGAGGAGCCATTTTTTATTGGCTTGAAATAAGGAGGCACTTGCTTGCGTACTGCCATGACCTTGGCGGGTCCCTGCTGTCATCCTCTCCACGTACAATCATCTCCTGATTGTGTACGCGTCAACTTGCTAGGCCCACAAGTCAGCCTCTAAACCGTGGAGGACAAATACAACCCATTTAAAAAAATAACAGCCCATTCCATACGTTCAAACGGAAAGTTCAACATTCAGACCAAAGTAACAGGTCTGATCCACATATAGAGTACTGAACTTCCACGTTGACAACCATCATAGCCAAGTTAACTATCTACTCCCACTAACACTCTAGTAGCGTACAAGTACTAACTTACTCTTAGCTAACTAGACGATGCCGGCCGCCATCTGCTGTCCATGCTAAACGCCGGCACCGGCGTCCTCCGCCTCGCCTCGGACTTGCCAGAGGTGCGATAGGAGGCACTTGCTTGCGTACGAGCTTGTCAGTTTCTTCAGAGGTAGGCATTTTTATTCAAAAAACTGCCACTTCGCATCTTGCGTCGCAAATAAAACTGCCAGGAGCGCATTTGTAGGCTAGCTAGTGATCGATCAGTAACTTGTAAACACTGAGCGAACAGAAATAAGTAACTGTTAATGCATCTCAATGATTCACAGATCATATACAAATATGTAGCTCCAAAAGCAAAGATCAGCCACTTCGGATCTTGCGTCGCAACTAAAACTAACTAGTACGATTCCCATACATAAGATCAACATGTTAATGCATCTCAATGACTCACAGATCATATACAAATATGTAGCTCCAAAAGCAAAGATCTAGAAAAAACATCTGTTCTTCCTACTAACATGGATGCTTCTATTGGCCAACATTCAGTACAGACTGAAAGACAAATTTGTTTGTGAAGTCTACAATTCCTCTTGCAAACATAAGTGGTTTCACCAACAGCTGGAACCATGAGAATGAACCAGACATGATGGAGGAACATGCACTGCAATATGATTTGGTCTTCCCTCGATCACACTGCGAGACTATTTTCGGAATACAAACTTTAACTTAGGCAAAATGATGTCCATTGTATAATCAGACCAAAGCAATGAAGCACCTAGTGTTGGCCAATAAATAGTACAGTACTACTTTTCTGCAGTCCATGAAGTGACTATCCAATCTTTCTGTGTCTATTTTCAAATGGCACTGCATGCAGTGACTATACTATTCTCTTGTGCAGTTCAACCAAAATTGCGGGCACTTTGTTGGTTTGCCAAATAGCAACGGGCAGACATCTCTGTCTGCACAAATATCAAGCAGCTAGTAAACATATACCACACCTTGTATTTTCGGTTTAAACATGTCTCTTCCGCTTAGCATCTGTCATGTTCTGCACTGGACAATCTGATACAGTTATGTTTTGCCCTGGACAATTTCATACTGAATTGATTTGCTGGTTCAGAGCAGAAATATAGCGCCTATTCTTCATCAGACCAAGGATATCCATGTTCGCAGTGATGGAAGAGGTGAAATCGATACAACCGAAATTGAGCATCCAATCATTGAATCCTGTCCTGCACCTCCAATGTAGGTCCACCCTGCCAATAAATTCACATGCAAACCACTAGTATTACTATCTAATGACAGTACAAAAAGAGTAGCAAGATAGTAGCAAACCATGTACCTTCGTAATGAACAGCTCATAGTGCCACCAATTGGATATAAAGGTTGGGAAAAAACATGCTCCTAATGTTGAACCAGTTGGACTTTTTGTGCAGTTCCACTAAAATCGAGCATCCCTGTTTGCATAGATATTGAAAGTGTGATTACTCTAAAAGTGGCACTAGTTGAAGCATAGACTCACAAATATAAGCATTCCAATTTCTTAATGGGAAAAGGTAGCAAGACTGTTTCTAACCACCTGTTTGAAGGAATAAATAAAGCAACAACGGCTGATGTGAGGAAGGCATACATAGTTTTTTCTGGAAAAGTGAGCCATTCCTGACCTTTCCTCTTCTTTTAAGCAAATTTTGTGCAGTTCTACTAAAATAAAATGCCATCACCGCCTTGACAATTCAGTGACACTGTACAAAAGGAAATGACTTAACATTACATCATGATGTCAGGTATGTAGTCGACAGGCATTAGAGACAAACATACAGACCTCCTCAAGAGAACAGCCGGAGGAGGAGGTGCCCACTCTTGACCTTTCCTCTTGTCTTCATAATTGTCTGTGCAGTTTAACCAAAATAAAATGACATCAGCGCCTTGGCATTTTGGTGACACTGTACAAAAAAATTAACTTATCTCATGAAAGTGAGGTATGTAATCTATAAGCATTAACAGTGCAAAAATCTGACGGGAGTAACAAGTTTCATCGTTGGTATACTGGCTGTGCAACAACATTAGAATGCCTTATAGCTGAAAAATCTTTAATACATCCACAATCAACAGCTAACCCTGAAATAATCCAGTGACATTAAATGGCATTGCTTAAATTTATGGGTGGCATTAGACTGAGAGCGGCATTAGTTAAATGTGGCATCACTTTAGCAGTAGCATTGCTTGACTTGACTGCTGGCGTTATACTAACAGCAAAAAAAGTGGCAATAAGAGCATGGGAGGCACCAGTACGATGTACCTCCACGGACGCAGAGTGGTGAGGGAGGTATGGTTGCCCAGAGCAACAAATATCCAGGCAGCATATGTGGATTACGGTCCCATTTTTGTTCTCTTTAGCCACCTTTTTCCTATGCGAGGACAACAAACCGATCGACCTGGTCATTCTCTATTGCGTTGTCATGCCTTTCTACCCTTCTTCAACCAAGAGACACGAGACTCGTTCCTTAGCTACTGATTTTCCCCTTTTCAACCTAGATGCGGGTTCGATGCCTACTCTCTTGGACAGTACAGTCTCCCTTCCTTTCCTTATTCAACCCAGACATGGATTAGTCTGCATGAAGTAGGGTTTCCTTTAATAGTGCAAATTATGGTTTTCGTCTGCGTGGCCAGCAGAGTAGAGGATAGCAAATTGGGAAGATGGTGGAGTGGAAAAAGATCCACATGCAACGACGTAGCAGATGGGGCAATAGAACAAGGTTATGGCTCGAAAAGAGGTAGCATACCTGAGGGTCGGCGGGAAGTGGCTTCGCTCGTGGTCGTCGTCCTCCGCACACACTACGGCAGCGAGCTTGGGGACGGAGGCCATCCCGCGCGGGCGCTAGGTCTGAGAGGACGGCCTTGTCGTCAGTGCGTGACCTCGCTCGCCGACGACGAGTGCGTCAACGCTGCACGTCCTTTTCTTCCCCGGCGGATCTGTGACCACCGGTGAGGAGGGAGAGAGGGGCCGTCTTTTTTAGATCTGGAGAGAGGGTGGTAGTGTGAGAAGCAAGTGGGCAGCCCTTAGCAAGAAAGCGCTGAAGCTCCAGCCTATATATATCTTTTTTATACTACTAGTACTGGAGGTGGGGTAGTGGTAGAGTAGTTTATATTTTCTCTGCGTACAGTACCAGTTAGTCGTGCTTCAAAACTGATCGGCACGCCATTAAAAAAATAAAGGTCGATAACTAATGCGGCACCTCGGGCCAACGCGGCCAGATCGCATTTTGCACGAGAAATTACACACCATGTTTCGTTGACATGTGGTCCCGTTCCAACATATCAGTGAGACGACGGCGAGTAGTAGGAGTATTTCCGAACGGACGTGTAGGCCGGGGCGCCTCTTCGTGAACCGTGGCAAACTCGCAACCGTCCACCGACTCTTCGCCTTTCCCTCTCGATTTGGAACTGCTGTCGCACGCTCTTCCTCTCCCTCCTCCATTTTCCTTCAGCCCTTCACCCTTTCTTCTGCCATTGTTCGATCGTCTTCTCCATGGAGGGAACAGGCCGGAAACGACCTCGTTATTCTTGCCCCGATCTGAAAGATGACGTGGTGGAGGAACTCATTGATCGGTGCGACGTCATCACCTCGGCTAGCATGGCAGGTTCGTTCCAGCCCATTCTCGACTCAACTAATAACATCATTGCAAGGAACCCAAGGGTCAAGGAGCGGTTTGATCTCCCCTATCTTCTTCGCCGTGACCCTGATGACTGGCGCCGGCACGACGGAGGCCTCGCCCTGTGCAAGTTGATGCCGCTTGATAATGATACGTGTGATGTTAAGATGCCATCGCTTGAGGGCAAGGCTTGGGCGGGCGCAAATGGAGATTGGGTTGTTTACATTGGGTCCAACTGCGAGTGGGAACTTGTGAATGTGTACACTCGTCACCGGGTTCCACTTCCAAAAATCTCAGCACACTGCCCAGAGGTTGAGCACACCGGTAATGTACGCACGTTCAAATATGATCATGGTGACTGTCGTCTACGGAAGATAGCAATTTGTCGAGTTCCCAACCGCTCTTGGAATTACAAAAACTATGATGTTGTTGCTATCTTCGACAAGCTTGTTGCCGTCCTTGATGGTTTCACTCGATGGATATTGCTCAAAAATCAGTTTCTGTACACGGATGAGTACTGTGATGCAATTGAATACGAGGGCCTTGTGTTTGCTGCCACCACTCGTGGCACTGTTTTTGCATGGCATCCTCGTTGTTTCGGTACGTTTGTCTTCCACCGTAATTATAATTGTTTCATCCACATGCATGCGGGTTAGCAAGTTTCCCTTTACTAATTAACCTTCTTCTTGTGTTTCCAAGGTCCTGTGAACATCCCACCACCTATACTTGAAGATTTTTATAACCAAGGGGGAGATGACGATGGTGATGATCACGAGCATGAGGACGAGCAGCGCCGATATACTCTGTGGCGCCTGGCAACTAATTCCGATGGATCACCTCTTCTTGTGTGTATACAGCCCACTGATGATGTTACTGCTAAGGAAGCAGGTGTAGTCTCCCATGGTCGCACTCTCCGGACCTATTCCAACACCCGTTGCATGGTATTCGGGATGGATACTAGGGTGCTAGCGCCAACTCCTTCTCCCTGGCACAGAATTGATAGTCTTGGAGAAAACTCGCTCTTCCTTGGACAAAACTATCCGATGATGGTGAAAGGCGATCCAACTGCTGTTGACACATTTATGAGAAGCAACTGTGTCTATACCTCGGACATTTGGGTGGTTCCCTACCCTGGTACTGATATAGTAGGCCGCTTCAGCCTGGATGATCAGTCCTGCGTTGGTCTCCAGATCGACAACGGATGGCCCGTCCCAGAGAATCACTTGTGGTTCAAAGCAAGCGTTTCCAACGCCGCGGAATGGTTGAGTTGAAGTTCATTTCATGGCTTGTTATTTGTTGTGTGGTGAAAACTTTAGTATTTATAATGTATCCTCGTTGTCGATGTGGGTTGATGACCTGTTGTACTATGTAATAAAATGATATGCCTGTGATAAACTTACTAAATTTATGAATGGCTTTCGAGTCGCTTCTCTGAGTGAGTGGTGCGACGAGGCAAAAAAATATTTTCCGAATACATAATTGTACGTGCATTGCAACAGGTTATCGGATGAGGCCAATCAACAATAGTAGTACACTATTTGTACTAGCTTCACATGCTTCGCGCGTCGGGCGGGTGTTTTTACTGTAGCCATATGTTAATGTGTTCGTTGTACGTAACCAGCACCTCGAATCCTCGATATACTAGTAGTATAGTATATAGTAGGAGTAAGTAGTAGGAGTAGTAGGGTGGCATGGGCCAGAACAAGCATTCACGTCCAGGAGTACGGCACACGCCACCACCACGACATCCATCTGACACCATATTATTTCTTGGAGTCCGTGCGAGAGCAATCTCTTCAACCTCGTCGTTTCTCTAACTTCAGCCATCGCGCGGCGGGCGAGGTGGGGGTTTGCCGATAGTCGGTTTCCTTAACTGCGGTCCCACTTGTAAGGCCAACTCCAACGCACGACCCCAAACGGACCTCCGTTTTGCACGAACTCCAACGATAATTTTGACTACTCCTGTAGTAAGTTGGATTAGTGCCTTCTCGATGCATTCATTGTTGATCTGCGGAGGCTCGATCTTGCGTGCTTCTTTCTTCTTCGAGTGTAAAGAAGTAGACGTTGCTTCCTCGCATCTAGTCTCATGTCTAGCCTCTATTCTATACTAGCTAAAAGTGATAGAACATCTACTAAATTGCGCTCTATCAATATATGGATGTACTCTTCTTCCCAATACAAAAACTTGCATCCATTCTACTCCCTCCGTTGCACAATACTACATGCCTTCTATTTGTCAAAATATATATGTATCTAGACATGTCTTAGTATATAGGTACATCCATTTTTGGACAAATGGAAGTCAAGTATTTTGGAACGGAGGGAGTACACAATAAAATTTTAAGTTAGCACAACTAGTCTAATCCGAGAGCAGAACCGAAGATTTGGTCGGGTTCTTCCTCCTTTTGCCGACACGTGGGACATCCAGCATCCAGGTCGTGTCATGAAAGAAAATAGAGTGGTAGTTGAAGCCACGAGATGTGCATCTTGGGTTAAACTGTAAATAGAATCTTACTACTCTTGAGTAACTCCAAAAGCGGCCACCGAAGATCTTTATTGGATTTGTTTTTCATCACCAGCACGTCGAGGTGAAAGATGTGCAGGTTCAGTGGGTCCTCTTGCGTTTTCACTGACATGTGGGGCCGCATGTGAGCAAACAGACGATGGGCTCCGCGCGTCCGCTGGCTGGCTGAGAAGAGAGATAGAGGAGGGCTGAGCACGGACTGCAGGAAATTTGTTCTACGTACCTCGATATAGGCTCGATATAGTGGGGTGGCATGGGCCATAACTAGCATTCACGTCTAGCAGTACGACACACGCCACCCACACGAGTCCCATCCGACACCAATTTTCTTGGAGTCCGTGCTACAGCCATCTCTTCTCCCTCCTGTCCTCTTTTCTCAGCCATTGCGCGGTGGGCGGGGTGGGGGTTTGCCGATAGTCGGTTTGCTCAACTGCGGTCCCACTTGTAAGTGAAAATGCAACACCGCATGCATTCCCGCTTGAGCGGCGTGCCGGACCAACCGTGTGGGGGTGCGACGCGAACACGGCAGGCTTTTCCTTTTGAACTCGTAACTTGTAAAATTTGGTTCTGCTCCATGGCGCGACCGATAGATAGAAAATAATGATTTTGCCTAGAGTAATGAGAAGTTTGCTTCTGGCGCCGTTCATGCATGGAGTACGTATGAAAATTATGAAGTTGATGCGAAAGTTAAGATAATTACTGTAGTATCATATACTACTACATGGATTTGATGGAAGGATAAAAATACATACGGATCCATCAACGTTCAACGACATCCTCACGCCCTAGTGCGCCGGGTCACCAACCTATGTGTGAGGAGCAGCGACGTTGGCGGCGAGCTCAACATGCTTCTGAACAGTGCCGTCCAAGGTTGCCCTGCGCTCTAAGAAGGCCAACGTCCTATCGTCCTCCTCTTGCATGTACTAGTCCTTGTGGATGATTTGCGCGTAGATGTGGGTGATTATGTTGATGGTGTCTTGCTGCGCTAGGCGCTGCGCGGCGAGCGCGACCTCAAGGTGGACATTCTCCGGCGCGACGGCGGGCAGTCGCAGGGCCACCAGTGAATCGAAGAGGTTGTTACCATAGTGGCTGTTGAGGGTGGCGGGCATCACAGAGCCTGGGCGCGTCGGCTGGAGGCTTATGTCAAAGTCGTCCGCAAGCTTCTTGACGACGGTGAACTTGTCAAGGAAACCGACGAGGACCTCGTCGAACAAGGATCCGAAGCTGTCATCCAAGCGGCCCTTCGCCCTGGCGGCCTCAAGCAATACTACCTGCCGGGCCGCAGGCCGGTGTCGTGGACCATCTGGCACAGCTGGTTGATGCTCGCGTTCATCGCCTCCATGGGTCTAACCTAGCTTCTAGTCAACTGATCTTGCGATTCAAGTGATCACTCAGCCCTTGGTTAGCGTGCATAGGTGCGTAGGATTTCGTACTACTCCTCGGCCCTCTACTGCACCTGGCTTTGGCTGTATGATAGGTGGGCCAGCCACCCCCTGGGGCCATGTGTCATTCACCTCCTGACCCGTCTCTCACACGCACCCTGCTAGTGTATATACTCCCTCCTTTCCGGTTTATAGGGCTTATCTCAAAATTTTAGTTTTTCCATTTCATAAGGCTCAATTTGGTTGTTTTCCATCACATGTTCAGATTCCAAGGTGCATTAAATCATTGCATGCAAGTACTAAGAGAAAATTGACCAATGCATGTAATTTATGCATGCATGCATTGCAATTAATGCATTGGTAAACACACTTTTTTGAGGAAAACAAGAGCATTAATTGGGTGCTTTTGCAAACTACAAAAAGTATTCCACCACTCACCATCTACCTTGGTTGGTGAGAATTTTGAATTGAGCCTTATAAACTGGAAAGGAGGGAGTATAGTGGTTTTCTTTTTCTCTCCATATCAACCATTTTATATTGCGTACGTGTCATTCAAGAGTGAAATGATGGTTGCTACTTCCGACTAACTTACTGTGTGATTTGACTGCTCCTTAGTGGCTCCTATACGTACTCCCCCTATGTGTATGGAACAATCACACATACACATGGACGCAAAAACGTGTGTGACGCCCTAATGCATGCATGTCCGAGCACACGATGGAACACACACGGTGACGCTCAAGTGCTCAACCTACACGTGCATGCACACACATACTCAGTCAGGGTGAGCTAGTGACCGTATGAACACCGGAAAATATTTATATTGAGCGCAATGAGCGTATTATGAAGTCCACTAACCGTATTTTTACAAATATAAAGTGACAGACATTGTATTTATCTCGTTTGAAATTAAGCCGTGTTAACCGGAGAGGAGGCAGCATGGACTAGCATTACTTTGCTGTGTCCCGTCAACTTGCCGAATGAGGAGAAGGTTGCAGGACGGGAGAAGCTTGCGCGCGGTGGCTCGCATGACAAGGAGAAACTTTTGACTAATGCAAGCTCTCCCTCGCTCAGGCGATGGACGTGCAAAAGTTAATTCAGTGTCAGATTGCCAGAAGCATACTACACTATGCTACTAGGAACCGGATGGAGGAGCGTCTGCACTCTTATTATAATTTTAAAATGTGATAAAGCAATATTCAACACATTTGGTTCTCTTCGAGGGTTCTCGCATGTGATAATGGAAGTTGATTGCATGGAGCACTCACCACAATTCTCGCTTAATTCTGGCTCATATCCTGTTACAAATAGTAGCGCTCAGTAATATTTCCTCTTTTTTTGTTATTCAGCATGTAAACAGGTCAGCAAACCTTGTGGTGCATCTTCGTGCGAACCGTGCTTGTTGCACTTTGAATGTGGCCGAGAGCTGGCTTGATGAAACACCTCGCTTCCTACTTCTTTTTTTGGCTTCCTAGTGACCAGTGTCTTGGCTGATCATCCTAAGAATGATTATATATGAATAAAGCTCTCTCATTTACCCGCAAAAAAGATTAAGCCATATTAACCGGAAAGGAGGGAGTATGGACTAGCACTACTTTTTGGTGTGTCCCGTCAACTCGCAGAATGAGGAGAAGCTTGCAGGACAAGGTGAAGCTCGCTTACGCCTTTTGACTAATGCAACCTACCCTCGATGGACATGCATCAGTCCATTCGGTGTCAGATTGTCAGAGGCATACACTATAGTACCCAACATGTGGAGTACCATCATTATTCGACTTCACGAAGGGGTGAAGAGCCAAGCGCAGTACTAGTAGCGTACTTGGTTTTGCACCTTCATACTACTCCACCCTTCGTCACAGTTTATAGGGCGCGCTTCATTATGATGCATTTCTCTCAATGCATTTCCACCACCAGAGAGACTTTAGACGCGTTTGGTTTAATGCTCAATTAATTAGGGCATGGTAACCGCAATCAAGTCCACAATTTTCTCTCCATGTATTGTACTACTACGGAGTGCATGCATGTGTATACCCGGGGTGGAAGCACTGCATGCATGTGTGTACGCATTATTCCCTCTAGTAATAGACACCGTGCTATAACTACCAATGCTATTTTTCAAGCCGATCGCTAGTCGCCTTGGTCCCACAGATATTTTTTTCTTTTTTCTGAAGCGCGCTGTATAAACAGTGATGGATGGAGTAGTATGAGCGGATTCAAAGAAGAGCGTATTAATGGTTGCTTCTTCAGAGCAACTTACAGTGGAAAAGGTGGGGCTTATGATTTGACTGCTCATTACTCACTATTAATGCGGTGCAACGATCGGGCTGAGTCTCCCATGCGGTTGTGCACTACCCCCTCGGTTCTTAAATATACTCCGGAATATTTGTCTTTCTAAAATATGTTGAGATCTCTGTTAAGGCGAATAGAATATTTAGGAACGGAGGGAGTACACATACGAAGCAAAATGAGTGAATCTACACTCTAAAATATGCCCGTTTGAAATTTGTAAAAATACAAATATTTAGGAACGAAGGAGTATAATTTCGTGCATGGCACATGGACCCGGATGATGAAGAGGCTTCTGGCAATGCTATCAAGCTTCCACCATTTGTTTACATAATTGACGTACTATACAAATAATTTTCCAGCGACATGAAATTGTACAATGGTGTGAGCTTTCAGCTTTTGTTTCGCGTGTCTTGCCATCGATGCTCTTTCGGAAACAATAAAAAACTAACTTCCTTGCTAATGCATGTCAATTATTAGCAGATCAGAGCTAATAATTACATCACAACTGAAGACAAAGTTGTGAGAAGGTGTTAAATTAAAATTGATCCATGCTTTCATTGGCAGCAACGTCCCCCCAACTCTGTCTAAATCAACAAGGCATGTTGGGAAAAAAAGTAGCTGTCTGGAGCATGCAACATTCCGATCATTTTGTGCAGTTCCACTAAATAGAGCTGAGCGTCCCTGTTTCAAAGATATCAAGTGTGATTACGATAATAGAGGACTGCTGATGAAATAATAAACACATAAATAGAAGCCGGTCACCTTTGCGGTCTCTCTTAAGACTAACTAGTTGGAGAAGATTAGGCTCGGAGTTGGATGAGGAGGATAGAGCAAAACCAATCTCCCTTTGTGCAGTCACACTGAAATGTAGAGACGTTGCCCGTGTGACATTTTAGTACAACTGCACAAAACACTCTTAAGAAAAAAGTGATTTGTGCAGTTCACCAAAAGGTCGCAATAGCAATGAGGTGAAATGGATAGCCCTGTTTGCAAAAAAGAGGCAGAAAGGAAAAAATTACTGGCCAATAATAGTTGATGACACATGCGACTACAAAAAAGAAGCATATTCCTTGTCCTAAGGGAAGATAACAACACTGTTGTGTTTGTCTAAAACGGTGTGAGGATGAGAATGCAATATGGAAAGTACGCCGGACGAGCTACGTTTAGGGCAAAGAACCATCACTACTAGGAAAAGGGCTATAGATGGAATTGACACTAATGGCGCACCAGAGAGGTGGTGCGCCACTACTATATACTAATGGCGCACCATGTGGAGATGCGCCGTTAGTGTTGAAGACACTAGTGGCGCACCAGGCACACGGTGCGCCACTAGTAACAAAATGTTTTTTTTCATTTTTTCAAACATACTAATGGCGCATCCGGCAGAGTGCGCCATTAGTAGTTAGAACTACTAATGGCGCACCGGCCATAGAGTGCGCCACTACTGTATTTTTTTTTACTTTTTTGCAAAACTACTAATGACGCACCATTGCATAGTGCGCCGTTACTAGTTTAAACTTCATGGGCACTTTTTTTTTTACTTTTTGATATCATGAATATTTTTAAATTTCATGGGCACTTTTTGAATTCATGAATATTTTTTCAAATTCCATATGAAAAAATATTGAATATTCATGAGGACACTCGATCTCAATCCCCCTCCCTCTCGATAGCTATCCCCCTCGCCAGATCCCCCTTGCCGCCGAGCACCCCCCGCACCCTCCCCCCGCTCCACCGCCGCCGATGACCCCCCGCACCCTCCCCCGCTCCACCGCCGCCGCCGACCCCCCGCAGCCTTCCCCGCTCCACCGCCGCCGCCGACCCACCGCACCCTCCCCCGCTCCACCGCCGCCGACGACCCACCGCACCCTCCCCCGCTCCACCGCCGCCGCCGACACCCCGCACCTTCCCCCGGCCCGCTCCACCGCCGCCGCCGACACCCGCACCCTCCCCCACTTTTTGAAGATATTTTTAAATAAGAAATTTGATGATATTTTCAAATAAGAAATTTTATGATATCTTCAATTAACAAATTTGATGATATTTTCAATTAAAAATAAAAAACAAATTTGATGATATTTTCAAAAAAATTTGATGATATTTGATGATATCTTCTGTTCTAGTCCTCATGAAAATAACAAATTTGATAAAAAAACAAATTATTAGATGCAACAAGAAATAATGAAAAAATGTTACTAATGGCGCACCAGAGGAGGGTGCGCCATTGCTGTCAGAAAAAAAAGTTACTAATGGCGAACTAGAGGAGGGTGCGCCATTGCTATCAGAAAAAAAACTACTAATGGCGCACTAGAGTGTGGTGCGCCATTGCTATAGTGTCTAGCTGGATACCCCTTTGCCCGATCCCCCCTTCCCTCTCCCTTGCCAGATCCCCCTTCCCTCCCCCGCCGCGCCCGCTCCGACGACCCCCGACCCGCTCCACACCCGCTCCGGCTCCCCCGCCTACCGCCACGACTGCCAACCCAACACCGCGGCGCACCCAGCCGTCCGAAGCCCCCGCTGCCCCGCAGCCGGCACAGGAGCCCAGCAGCGCCTCCCTCCGCTGCCCCTACTGCGCCGCCGCCCGTCCTCCTCCGCCGGTAAGCCCCCCTCCTCCTCCGCCCGTCCTCCTCTGCCCGTAAGCCCCCCTCCACTCCAAACCCCTGACCCCTTCTTGTCTTGTCTCTACAGGTAGACCGCGCCGACAAGCGACCAGGACGATGCCCGGAGAGGAGAGGAGGGCCTTCTCCTCACCGTGTAGCCGCCGACCTTGTCCTGCTCGAGGAGGAGGAGCAGGAGGGGCGCACCCAGCCACCACAGTCACCGTCGTTCAGCCACCCAAGGTGAAGGTGCCCCCAACTCCCCTCCGTCCCCTCTCCCCTCCTTGTTTCATTCGATCTAGCAGCCATGGATTTGGGTTCCTCAAGGCTGCCTAATTACTCTACCATGTGTTCCTACTACTAGCTCTAGCCATGGATTAGGGGCTAGCGTAGATGCGAAATAAGGTCAAATCCCTCTCGAATTTAGGTCAAATTAGGTTCAAATCCCTCTGAAATTAGTATGTGAAGCTCATTGTTCTGAAGTTCTGATCAGTTCAGTACCTTAGTAAGCAATAACACAAGCTTGCTGCTAGTTCAGTACCTTTTGCTGCTAGTTCCTCAAGGAGTTCTGCTCAAAATTAGCTCAACAAGTTGCATCTGGCTTTTAGAAAGTTGTTTTGGCTTAAGAGGATAAGTTGTTGTATATACTGTCATAAAGTTCAGCAAGAACAGGGCATCAACAGTGCTACTCTAGTATCTAGTCGAGGAGGGACAAAATGGACAGGGCATCATTGTAGCTGTACTGCACAACAAACTATTAGTCTTAGGATTAACACTCCTCAAATGAGATGAGAGGATTTCTTTAAAATGGCTTTTCCCTCTAGCTAGCTTTAAATGGCATCACTGTAGCTGCCAATTCAGATAAACCTGAATTGACTTTTCTAGTGCTGTATTTGTCCCCTCAGATTTTTGTAAATTATATGTAGTGAAGCATGCAAATTGGATTTGCTATAGTCAACCTATTAATATTTGTCAGTTTTGAAAATTCAGTTTATTCGGTTACTGAAAATTTAGTTAATTCAGTTAGGCACAAAAATTTCAGAACTTTTGTGTGCCCTAGTACTTGGTGTTTGTAGAAAATTCAGTTAATCCATCGAGGTGAGCACTGATGCTACAAAAAGAGAAGACATGTATGAGTTTGGAGAAAGTGCCAAATTGATTTTCATTTGCTAGCTACCTGTGATTTATTGTTTCAATTTGGATTCCAGAAATGTTACTGTGTGTTACTATGACCCAACTTTATCTGTACCATAGCATGCTAGTATCAGTAATTTTTGAACATCAAATTCAGTCTGTATCTTGCGTTCTTTTTTTGTTCAAAATTTCTCAAACTCTGAATAAATAAAATTATTTGGAAAGAAGCACATGAGTATCAACAATAATTGTTTCTTTCTGCTTGAATGAATGGGGTACAATACAAGTTCAGGAACAAGGGACATTTTTTGCAATTGTGAACTCTCAATGCTCAAGTCTGAAAGTGTTTACAAATTCAAAGAGTTCACATGACTACTGGTCAAATACTCTAGTGTATTTAGTGTAAATCTAGTCTGAAACTAGTAGAGCTCTTGTTGATTTGCAAATTCAGTTTAAATAAAAATTTGGTACATGACTACTGATCATGTATGAAAGATGTTGCTACTGGATGAGCACAAGAACTAATTAGTAGATTTTGATTTTGAATGATTTTGAATTTTTATGACTAGTGATCAGGTTTCAAATGATTTTGAATTTTTATGATTTTTATGCACATAGGTGAAGCCACTGACTACACTTCAGGTTCTACTCCTGGAACACTTCAGGAATTTTACTTCATAACTGGAGTATTTTGATGATATTGGGGGGTTTTGTCTCCGACCATCATGTCGTGATGATATTGTCGGGTGTTGTGGGGTTGCAGCTGGGTGGGGGTGGGGTAATGATTTTGCAGGTACCCCAAGAGGCCCTTGAGTTTGCCGGAATGTCGATTAACTTCCATTCTGGCAAATTCGGGTACTCCATATGTCCTATTTTCAGCAAAGGTCATGCTGAAATTTTCCATGATTTTTAGCACGACTTTGCTAAAAATAGGACATATGGGGTACTTGCGACTAATGTTGATTATCTTCTGCTCAAAATTTATGTTGCTATAATGTTGTAAGGGTACTAATTGGTCTCTTCTGCTGCTTATCAGAGATGGGGGGAAGCAGCTACCGCTGCTCTGCCTCACCGGAGTACGAGTTGGATGCTTTCGAGTTCTTCACTATCATACTTTCTTCTTCAGTATCAGCCACGAGGCAAGTATATAAAACGAGAGATCTCCCCTTCACCCATCTCATTATGATAACTCTGTTGTTTGCTACATCACTCCTTGTCCCAAATTGCAGAGGCTACCTGACGCTTTTATGAAGATGCTGGGTGAAGATCCACCAGATAATGTGAAGCTCCGACAGGCCGGCAGCGGGGTTCACAGGCTGTGGGACATGGAGTTGGTGATCGAGGAGGGACACATGTACCTGTGCCATGGCTGGGAGAAGTTCTACAGTGCCTACGACCTGCGGACCGGGTACTTTCTTCTCTTGAGGTACGACGATGACACCACAATGCTCATCGTGAAGGTTTTCAACAAGACTATGTGTTGCATGCGCTACGCTGAAGACGAAGATGCCAGTGCATTCTGCCTCTTCTTATTCCTCTATATTTGGCTTTGTCTCACAACGATTGTTAACGGTCATTGTTGCATTTGGACAGGCAATGGGAGCAGCAGCAGCGACACTGGCTACAGCCAAAGCAGCAGCGATTATGGCTGTAGCAAAAGCAACCGCGATTCTGGCCTTAGCGAAAGCAGCAGCGATTCTGGCAGCAGCGAAGACAACAAGAAGGATGATCCGGACTGGAGTGGGGGAGAAGAGGAGCAGAGTGGGGATGAGGAGCTGCAGGATGACGATGGGCATCAGGCTAAGGATGACCTAGCGCTGGTGGTGGCTGACCAAGGGCAAGAGATGGTGGTGGCTGACCAGGTGCAAGAGATGGTGGTGGCTGACCATGGGCAAGAGATGGTGGTGGCTGACCATGGGCAAGAGATGGTGGTGGCTGAGGGTGGCCTCGCGATGGTAGTGGCGCCAGCGATCCCACAGCTGGGCAACATGACCACGCCAATTGTGGTAGAAGACTACATCCCACAGCTGCCTCCACCGCCTCGCCGCTCTTGGCGCATCAGGCTGAGGAAGGAGAAGGAGAAGAACAATGAGAACTGAACTATGTCAGGTATGTCAGACTCCAAAATGATATATATATACTTAGTTACCTATTTATTTCTAATATGCTTAGTTTCCTATAGGTTAGCTCCAAAATTACTTATGTTAGCACAAAATGATCAAGTTTACATAATAAGCTTATAGTCTTCTTCTTATTCTTCTTCTTATCCAAAATGACATATGTTAGCTTCATTTTACCTAAGTTGGCTCTAATATGCTAACTTAGAGCTTATATGCTTAGTTTCCTATAGGTTAGCTCCAAAATTACTTATGTTAGCACAAAATGATCAAGTTTACATAATAAGCTTATAGTCTTCTTCTTATTCTTCTTCTTATCCAAAATGACATAGGTTAGCTTCATTTTACCTAAGTTGGCTCTAATACTTAGAGCTTATATGCTTAGTTCCTATAGGTTAGCTCCAAAATTACTTGTGTTAGCACAAAATGATCAAGTTTACATAATAAGCTTATAGTCTTCTTCTTATTCTTCTTCTTATCCAAAATGACATAGGTTAGCTTCATTTTACCTAAGTTGGCTCTAATATGCTAACTTAGAGCTTATATGCTTAGTTTCCTATAGGTTAGCTCCAAAATTACTTGTGTTAGCACAAAATGATCAAGTTTACATAAGAAGCTTATAGTCTTCTTCTTATTCTTCTTCTTATCCAAAATGACATAGGTTAGCTTCATTTTACTTAAGTTGGCTCTAATATGCTAACTTAGAGCTTATACGCTTAGTTTCCTATAGGTTAGCTCCAAAATTACTTGTGTTAGCACAAAATGATCAAGTTTACATAATAAGCTTATAGTCTTCTTCTTATTCTTCTTCTAGTCTTCTTCTTCTTCTCTTCTTCTTCTTCTTCTTCTAACTTCTTGTTTATCATTTTGTAGATTTGATTTAATTCACGGAAGCTTGCATGGATGGAGTGCTTCTTTTCCATTTGTGTTTTTATTTTGTATCAATGTGACACTTTTGTGAATTGATGGATAACGGTGTTGAATGAACATTGTGAAACTTTTGTAATATGTAATGATGGAACTATGTGTTGGCTATGTATGTATATATGATGAAACTTGTGTGTTGGATATGATCTGGTGGACGCAGGTAACATCGTTACATATGTCCCCCTGTATGTAAGCTAAGCAGATCTGTGTTGTATGTTATCTCTAATATTTTTTAACCTGTGAAAATATTAGAAATGAAAAAAAATCCCTAATATTCATACTAGTGGCGCACCACACAAGACACTAATGGCGCACTGTTATAATCACACTAATGGCGCATCACCCAACAGTGCGCCATTAGTATGCCAAAGCACATGGTTAAATATGGCCCCCTGGGAGGCATACTAATGGCGCATGGTGTTCTATACTAATGGCGCACTGCTTGGTGCGCCATTAGTGAGAAATACTAGTGGCGTGATACTAATGGCGCCATTAGTAGGCAAAACTGGTGCGCCATTAGTAGACCATTTCCTAGTAGTGCATGGAAGATCCACATGCAGCGACGTGGGAAAACGAGCAGTGGAGCAAGGCCGGAGGGGATACCTGGAGGTCGTCGGGATGTAACTAGGTGAGCGGTGGCAAGCGGAATCTGCGAGCAGGTGGCGTAGGCCCTGCCGCGCCGGAGCTTGGTCAGAGAGAACGGCGTGTACCACAGATCGGGACGTGCTGCCTCGGCGCCGTCGAACGGAGAAATGATGCACTTCCTTCCTTTCCCCCGGCGGACGGGATGCGGCCGAATCAGTGACCAACGGTGAGAGAGAGAGAGGCCACCGCACTCCCTTTCCCCCGACGGACAGGATGCGGCCGGATCAGTGACCAACGGTGAGAGAGAGAGAGAGGCCACCTGAACCTTGTGTGAGATACTCTGAAGAGCAGACTACCTTTTCCTCCATAAAAATCGTTTTATATTCTGTGTACATGCCATTGAGCGCTATAACTTTATTTAAAAATAACGCGGCGATGCGTCAAGTTGAACTTTGTTTCGTGCACGCGTGGTACACGACCTCCCTAGTAAACAACCGCTACAGGCGTTCAAATTAGCACGTGGGCTGCCATTTTGTAAAGAAATGAGCTCCACCGTGTACCCGCGCGGGTGTGGCTGGGCACGAAGCATGAGTACGTGCACGGTGCACCTATTCTCTTCTTGTATACGTACACCACCTACGTGGGGTTGTGTGAGAGAGATACAAACCTAGAGAGATATAGTGTGTGGGTTCTTGAGAGTTTTTGGGGGGGGGGGTCAATCAAAAAATTTAACATATGCAATGTGTGTGAAATAGAGTCTTGGATATAACATATATATAGAGGGGGTGATCCACGAGAAGAGAGTGGAGGGATCATCGGCTTGAGGTGTCTATAGAATCGAAGAGAGGGATGATGTGTGTGTGTGTGTGCGCGCGCGCGATCGATAAAGAGTTCCATCAAATTTGTGTGGACATGTGCAGTTTGTCTCTGTGGCATGGATACCTACCTGCAGCGCTCGACTATCGGTGTGTGGTGGGGGAAGAAGGAGGCCCAATTAACTATAGAGGTACAATGGCTGGTATATGTGTGGAGGAGGAGAGAGGCCTACCTCATGTATTAAGGAGATCGATCTGCCTCATGTATTAAGGGAGATCGATCGGCATCCATGCATATGTGCAGGAGATGAATAAGGTTGGGAGAGAGACAGAGCTAGAGTGTTGGAGGGGGTGGTTGTGGAGTTGCTTCTAACAAATGGTGGGATAGGCTTGCTAGACAAACGGAGGGCACACCCGCAATATCAATAAGAGAGGAGATGGCTGCTTGTTGTCTGTGCACGTGCGTGTGAGAGACGGGTCAGGAGGCATGCACGAATGATCAGGGGGACGATGTGGCTGTGGTAAGCAGACGTAACTACATAGGAAGATCAATCGCCCTTTGTAAGAGAAAGGAGAGACATAACTTGTGAGATACGTCGATCGATGGGGGGGTAGTTAAAGTCGATCTAGGTATATGTTGGGAGATCGATCAGTATACATGCATGTGTGTGTTAGAAGCAAATGAGGCACGAGGAGAAGGATAGAGAGAGAGGGATGCATGTAGGAGGTGGTACGAGAGGCATGCTATATCGAGGGGGAGGAGTGTGCGAGTACGAGAATGATGAAAAGAGTGGTGGGAGTGAGGCATGGACAGTGACAAGAGAAGAGGGGAAGCTTGTGTTTGTGCTAGGCACACCTGGCTAGAGAGGCATATCGATCGATGTGTGCCATAAAGAAGGAGCTGGGGGGCCTACACACACCGTGGGTGAACGACCTAAAGTGAAAACACGAATTTGCGCGATGGAGCTAGAGAATGATGAGGGAGGGTGAGAGGGATCCGGGCGTGTGCATGCACAAGAGAAAGTTAGCGCTAGCTACAAAGATAAGAGGGTTGTGTGGGTGTAAAAGACGAATAGAGATCACATATACTTCATTATAAAAAACGAATTCGGATATTTGAAGAATTTATCATAGTGTTTAAAACCGACGGATGTGTGAATATATATAACGGTGATAAACATGGTGTGGTTATGAACATGGTATACTGCATTTAATATATTTTATCTCTACTCTTATAAAAAACGGAGTTGTTGATCATGGTGTGCCTGCCATCCTGCATTATAGGCCGTCTAATTTATATCTGGCGGATAGCAAGGAAACTTTGATGGTTGAAGTTGGCAACAATCATGATTGTGGATTCTTATTGAAATAGAGAAACGAATTCAAATTTAGTTTGAATTGCAACGGTAGTATAGACATTTGGAATGCACTAAAATGTTGGTATGAGTAGGTTACATGCATTATACAGCAAGCGAAAAAATTTAATCGGACATAACATGGATTCATACTCCCTCCTTCCATCTACATAGGGCGTAATGAGATTTTTAAGACCGCCTTTGACTATTGACAAGATTAATAGTACACGACATGCATAATGTGAAAATTATATCATTGAAAAGAACCTTTCACAGACGAATTTAATGGTGTGCTTTGTGTAAGTTTCATGTCATATATCATTGCTCTAATATTTGGTCAAAGTTAGCATCGAAAAACGCATTAGGCCCTATATAGATGGAAGGAGGGAGTAACTTTGAATAGCATTTGTATAGTAAAATGGGGCAAGACTCTCTCTTTGTGTGGTGTGAATAGTTTTATTTTTTTCGTTTTCTTTTTGGTTGAGGGAAGTGCGAATTGATTTGGTACGTACAAGTACAATATTACGACACGTTAGGCTTGTCCTTGAAATTCAACCCGCGTCTTGTTATATCTCGAAAATTTAGATATCGTGCTCCCAAAACTGGCGCCTTCACAACCCGCGCCTTGCTATCCCGAAATTACAATGCGCGCGAAAACTCCCTCCAGCTGCCAAATCCCGACACACGAAATCCCCCTTCTAACCCTGAGCCGAAAGCGCCGCTAGTTCAAATCGGTGGGGGGGTACTTTTGTAACGCACCCTACATTTTGGACAAGCGCATTCCTAAGTCATGCTTCACCCCCTCCCATCACCCCCTTTTCGCCATTCGAAATCCCAGGCCGCCATAACCTCTCCGCTCCAGCCGCAAAACCCCACCCTCCTCCGTCCGCCACGTCACCGCTGCCCAGCCGGAGCCTCTTCCCCGACGATGTCATCCACCGCAATAGCTCGACGTCCCTCGTCCACCTCCCCAAATGAGGATCCGTCGTCCATCTCGCCGTCCCGCCGGTTCAGCCGCCCCGTTGTCCACCTCCAAGGAGCTGCTCCGACGATCGCCTCGTCTATCGCGGCTGCTCCATCCCCACAGCGCCGCCTTAACCTGCTCCACCAGAACCGCAGCATCCTCACCGACTCCTCGGACGAAGCCGAGGCCTACTCGGCGCCACCAAAGAGGTTGCACACTCATCGCATCGCACCTTCTCCTTAACTCAACCTCCTGGCGCCGATGGTGCTCCATCCCGCACCCCCATGGAGCGACTACCTTGAAGCTGGCGCCGGGGGCGACATCTCCACGGTGGCTCTCCCCCAGTGCGAGGCCCCTTCGACGGCGGCGTCCATACCAGCCGGATCTGCTGCTGCTGCTCCGGCTCTCGCTCGATCGCTCGCTCGCCCAGCTGCTGCTGCTGCTCTCCCCCTCTCTCGTGCTGCTGCTCTACTCTGATTAAGCCACACTTCAGTCGACTGAATCGACTTTTGGGTCAGTCGATTTTCAGGGGTTGGGGGGGGGGGCTCGCCGGAGTTAAGGAAGAACCACCCGCAGCAGGGACGGGGGATCGCCGGAGAGGTACCCCACTATCTATCTTAGGGTTCAGGGTGGGGGCGGGGGCCTAGAGGGCTGGCCGGGGCGGCGGTGGCGAGTTGTTTCGGGGTGGCGAGGCGGCGCTGGGGCCGACGGTTCGGCCGGTGGTGGCTGGCGGCTCAGGGGGGTGCAGGTTGAAGATGAACTGCAGGACCTCCCTAAACTACATGTCAAGTGCCTCTCTGCTACCATTGCGTTCAGTTTCAACAGTAGCATTCAGATTCCACAGTAAATTCCAGTTTCGACAGTTAAGTTCAGGGTCAACAGTTTTTACCTCATCTGTTGTAGTCAGGTGGTTTTTGGTGATGTTAATTTTACATCCATTTTACATCATCTATTGGAAATGCTATTAGAATCCCACTTGAGATTAACGATGTCTGTCTTGTGCTGCTTCAGCCTTAACATCCTACGGCTCACCGGAGCTGCTCCAACGACAGAACGATCCATCACAACAGAGTAGTGCCCTGGACGCCGTCTACAGATTCCTCAGATCTTCCTCCACACCTCTAACAGTCACCTCTGCCTCAACTGCTTTAGCGACCAACCCAATGATGCTGAGGTCGACACGGCTACGGCAAAGAGGTTGTACACTTGTTGCATCACTTATTACTATACATTCACGTCGATCCATTAGGGCTATTTTGGTTCAACGGAAAAACATCGATCCACTGGTTGTTACCATCACTCTAAATTTCTGCATGCTCTCCTTACATAATCTCACCATATTTTTTTCGTATGCATGTCAGATATTGTACACAGTCATGCTGAACATGTAGAGAAAAAGAGAAGAGTTTTGCACGGCAATACAATGTCATGCAGACATTGCTCCATGGCGGGTTCAATGGCAAACCCTCCCCACCCCTCTCCAGATTGTAATCCTATTTACCTCCCAAGGTGTTTGCTCTACCTTGGCATGATGATGTTAGTCATATCATGCATATTTTGCCTTGAAGTGCCTACTTTTGACATCATATATGTCATCTGCTTAGTTTATACATGTTTTTAATGCCACCTGTTTAGTTTCTATATCATATATGGGAATTATGCAGCCTCATGTCTTTTAGCCAGCCATAATATATGTGAAATGTGCAATGCCATCCTATTTAACCAGGCATCATATATTTGAATGATATCTTGCCCATCCTTTTCTTCATTACATTTCCATTTGTCGACAATGTTTGTACATTAAACTACTCTTCCTGTGAATCAGCCATTTGGGTGGGAGATGGAAAAATCTGAAGTGAAAACAAGGCCTTCAGAGCAGACAGTGCTACCTGTCGAAGCAGATCTCTTGTTGGGTCCCGATAGCTCTTCAGAGATGGATTCAGAGACAGATGACCAGTCCTATTCCCCTACTGAGGTGTATGCTCTAACTTGGCACGGTTATACTGCTCATATCATGCATACGGTGTCTTGCATTGCATAGTTTAGACATCATATACACAATATTCAACACCATGTTCTTAGTTCAGACATCATATCGAATGCCCTCTGTTTAGCGTATAAATCATATATGTGAATTAAATGATGCGATCATGATTACTTAGATAACATGTAGGTGAATTATGTCAGGCGATCCTATTTAGTTATTCATCATATCTTTGAATTATGTTATGCTATGCTATCCAGTTTAGATAGGCATCATATATGTGAAATTGTGTCATGCTATCCGTTTTAGTTAAACAATATACATGTCAACTATTTCATGCCCTCTTTTTTCCACACTATCTATTGCATCTGTCTCTCATACAATGTCTATACATTCAACTATGTTTCCTGTTTATCAGCCCATTTGAATTGGAGCGGGTGATTCCAGTATCTAGCAGACTAAAAACACGGTCTTCAAATCAAACAGTGCTACCTCTTGGTGGAGATAGCACCCTGGTTGTACATGCACAAGAACCAGCCCTACCACACATAACCCAAACTCTCGCAGATTGTACCCCTACTACGATGGACAGAGAACCAGCTTCACCCAATCTAACGCCAACCCCAGCCGATAGTAACCCAGTTCCTGTTGACACAGCACCATCTCCACCACAGAGCTCCCAAACAAGAGCAGTTAGTAAGGCAGCTCAAGTGCCCAAAGGGCCAGTACTATCACGGCGAACCCCAACTCCACCAGTTAGTACGCCTATTCCTGTGGAGGAAGCACAACCAGCTAGTCGTAGTTTAGCATCTATCGCATTTGATGTTGTTAAATCGTATGTGCGTATCTTCCCATCTTGGAAATATTATACTGAAGATGAAGCAAAATGCCAGTTGCAGGTGTTTGTCCCAGAGTTATGTGTAAGTAATGTTATTCATGGCAATTACTTTGCTTTGTCCCATACATCCTACCTCCATGATGGTTATAATACAACAAATTTTCCCATTTTTCTCTATAGAGAAGGGCCGATTTGGAAACTCAGGACGAGGTAACCTGTGCTAATACCTCTGCTATCTTAAAGAATGCTTGGTGGCAGTATCAGAATTACCTGAAGAAAACGTACTTCACCGGCAAAGAAACTCATCAAATTCCCTTACGTTCTCCTGAGACACATTTACTGGACGATGACTAGGAACGCCTTGTTCTGTACTGGTCCCGAACCAAGAATGTGGTAAGGTCTATGAGCTCATTTTCTATTTTAAGTATTATATTCTTGCGTTTTACTGTACTCTGTTCATGTAGAACAAGTGCCTAAACCTGAAGAACAACTGTTCTAATTTAAGATTCCATTGCTACCATAGGACATAGATATATGTTTGTTTGATGCTTTTATTATGTACTAGTACTTGGCAATAGAAGACTTGGTAGTTTAATCCTGTCCACCTTACTAATGAACTGGTTCACCGAAATGAGTTTCATATACTAGTACATGCTAAACTTGTTATGTGTTTGCTTGTTTCTTCTTTTAGAATGCTGACAGAATATTGGGGAAGAGTGCCTTATTAAGCAACGGTAAAGGAAGTAATGCAGATAAGGTTGAAGATAGTGACACATCCTGTCTTGGTTTAGTGTTGGAGTTACTGGCCACTACCGCTTGCACAAGCTATTCAAACTCACTGTCTGAATCAGTTTGGTTTGTTGAGTCTCAACTACAAGCTAAAAGACATCGATCAGCTGTGCTGCGACAAGAAGCGGAAGGACTGCGGAAGTCCCTGGAGCATTCAGATGCATACTTTCTGGTGCAACAACAAGCGTTGGAGGATTTTAACGCCAAACAGGACAAAGCTAATCAGCTTGCTAAGCTTATTGCCAGCATGGTGGATACACAGGACAACATTTCTTGATATCTTCTGAAGTTGTTTCAGTTATGCTCTTGTTTTGCTGCCGCGTTTATTTGCACTGGTGGCCAATTTTGACGGCCAGTGCATATGATATGCTGCTTTGTTCCCTATATTTGCACTGGTGGCGAACTTTGATGCCCGGTGGATGTAATATGTGTAATAGTCGTGATAGCCTAGCATTAGTTGCTTGCTTATTTATTTCCTTGTTGTCTTGTTTATTTGTTTGCTTGTAGTCATTGCAGTTCTTTTTCCGCGGTTAACTAGTGGCTGTAATAACCTATTTTTTAAAACTAGGCCACAATAACCATGGGCTAATATTTACTGTAGTGACACTGGGCCTCCTACGGGCCATAGAAACAGTGGGCCTTTTACGGGCCGTAGAAACAATAGGCCTTCTACGGGCCGTAGAAACAATGGGCCTTCTACGGGCCATATCATCAATGGGCCTTATACGGGCCGTATGATCGATTGGCCAAACATGGGCCAATAACAAGCCGCATTATGGCCGTAAACGGTCTAGAGTTGGAATCGTCCGTTCATGGGCCGACCGTAACTGGCCATCGTTAATAGGCCGTATTGATGACGCTATGAAAACGGCCCAACGTATTAATGGACCACAAACGGACCGACTGTAACCACGGGCTGAATTTGGCCCACAAGCAAAAAATGACAGTAACAGGCCGTAAGTAAACGAATGCTGGAAATGAGCCCAAGAATAAATGGGCTCTGAGAAGGCCGAAAGAAGACATGGGCTGGAAATGGCCCAACGGAATAACGGGCCGTTAATGGGTATAAAGTGATACATTGTTCATTACGGGCCAGTTTCACCACGGGCCGTTAATGGGTGTAAAGTGATACACTGTTCATTACGGGCCAGTTTCACCACGGGCCGTTAATAGGCCAAGAGTTACAAAGGGCCTCATATGGGCCGAAAGACGTCATGGGCCATACATGGGCCAGAAGTGAATACGGGCTGGAATCATATTGGATGGCCCAGATGACGCTACTGGGCCTAACTCGGATAGGGCGTAACGGGCCTTGGGTTAGCAGGCTGTAAATGGGCTATATGCGAACATGCCGTTAACAGGCTTTCCATGGCCCGGCCCACCAGCTTTTAACCAAGTCAAACGGGCCGGCCTTTTCACAGGAATGGGCCTCTGTTGGGCCGTGCCACGTGTCGATGTATCATAGGCGCCTATCTGACTAACTGACGAACTGACACGTGTTTCGTCCAGCCAATAAGAATTTTACATGTGGAAATTTCCCATTGGTCGGGGCTGTTAACGGGTTATCGGATCCAAAACCCGACCCGATAGCTTAACGGCGTTCTGTTACGATGGATGCCACGTGTCGGTCACCCTTGACGAAAGCACTTCTGTGACGCGCGATTTATCATCATGGAAGTGGACACTTCCGTGACGATAATTTTGGTAATGTCATGGAACGCTTCTACGACAGCACAGGTATGACTATCTTGGTTCTGTCATAAATTTGTCATGGATGTACATGCATGACAAAAAAGCGACCTACTGTGACAAACACGTATCATCACGGAAGTGTATTTTTTTGTAGTGTCTACTGGTGCCGGTCCTTTCATGAATACTCCGATCTTCTTAACTAGGTCGTCATTCTTCTCCAATAGTGTCTTCGATTTCCTCCTCATATCCATCGCGTGTAAACTTGAGTTCTTCCTCCAGTTCGGTGATCCTAGTCTTTGCCTTCTTCAAGTCCATCATGTCCGTGCACATCTAGTTCTCCTGGCGTCGAATGTGCTGGTTTAACTCCTGGATGAAAGCTGCGATGGATCTATCCTTCTTGGTGCTGATTACTTCCCATTGCTCGTCTCGGCGTCCAAATATCTGGTAGATAGTGTCCTTAAGTTCCTTGTGGTAGACTTCTCCAATGCGTCCCATGGTAATGTGGGCTTCCATGCTCTTGCCTAGGCTCCAGGTGGGTGCTTCGAAAGAAAATTCTATGTGTTTAGAAGTTGGCGAGAACGTCCTTCCTGGAACTTGTACTTGAATCATCCAGCGCTCCTCTTCAGGTAAAGTGGCGTTGTACGTCCCGGTGAAGCTTGGTATTCCAATGTTCAAATACCTAGTGACTTCCTTCAGGAGGCGTCCAAATGGTGTGTCTTCATCCGGTTGTGCAAACTTGTGCTTCATCTCCGCCATCCTAAAGAGTAGAAAATGGAGAGGAGTCAGAAATGAGTAGAGAAGTGTGGCCTATGGTTTATCTTAGTGGTTGTGTCCTACACTCAGCGTGTGCTCTAATACCATCTTGTAGCGACCCGACCTCAGATGGTCAAGTCTTTGTGCTTCAGTGTCATCCCTGGATCGGTAATGCTGACACACACAGTACTCGAAGGATTTATAACAGAGTGGCAATCACACACTTATTACATCGAATGTCTCAAGAGAGAACTTATTACAATAATATGGCTTAAGGCCATCTAATGCGATAACAGCGGAAGGCTTGGAAGATAAAGTGAGTCCATCAACTCCAACGGCATAGCTGAGCTGCACGGCAATGACCTAATGAACCTTACTCCTCGTTTGAAAAGTCTGCAACATAATACGTTGCAGCCCGAAAATGGGTCAGCACATGGAATATCCTGGCAAAGTAACACAGTAGAGCAAGAGCAGAATAATGCTATCACTACATGCATATTTGGCTGGTGGAAAGCTCTATGGTTATAGTTTTTGCGAAAAGCCAATTTTTCCCTACAACAAAGGAATAGATTTTAATTTAACTATCATGGTAGTTGAAAAAACATTGAGAAGGTTCCTCCAACTCAATCCCAATTAAAGCGGTTAACAACCCAACAGTATTAATTAAGAGTGATGAGATACATGTGATAACCCAAGTACTAGATACTCAAGATTTGTCCATAACCGGGGACACGACTAACCATGATTACACTGTACACTCTATAGAGGTTTGCGCACTTTTCCCCACAAGACTCGATCTCATACGTTGGATTTCTCGCACTACATGGTGTTTGAGAAACGGATGACTGAGACACAGTCTTTCAGAAACATTAACTCTCTACTCCGGACAGACCATACCAAACCTACATCCCACTACCTGTTGATCTACCTCTTCAAGAGCTTCACGTAACTTACTCAACTATGCTAGAGCCCATAATAGCTTGTGGCTGCACACGGAAGTTTCTAGCATGAATAATCTCAGTTCCCTTTGAGCCTGGGTGGCGGTCCATAGGAAGATCACACGGGTACTCCGGCATGTCCAAAAAAATACAGGCAACACTGGGTACTCCAGGTGCCTCAATCCACCCAGATGTGTATTTAAGTTGCCACCTTAAGTTGAACCATTAATTAACAAACTCACATCTGTCATGGATTTCACTCACCCAAACCACGTCTACCAGCATAGCATAGCAATATAAGCAACGCGTAGAAGTAACTCCCAAGGGTTTGAATGTAACAGGGTAATAGGTTCTACCTCAACAACTACTTCCCAACCCACAAGTTAATGACATCCTAATCATGCGATGTTTGAGGATTGGTACTAATGCATAAAAACTGGGTGATAAAGGGATATGATCAAAGTGTTACTTGCATTGCTGACGATCTGCAAAACCTAGGGACTCGTAGTAGCACGCTTCGCACTCCGGGTGTTCTATCGCAAACAAACAATAACATACATAAGCAACAAGCAAAGAATGCACAAGCAAAACTCAAATAAAAGAGGTTGACCAGAAAGTTCAACTTAAGAACTCCGGTTAGCAAAAGAAATCAAATCAAACGGAGCAACGAAACTCAAACGGCGAAAGAAACAAGATCCGTTTACTAATCTGGACCTAGGTCAAATTTTACAGTAGCAAAAACTTGTTCAAGTTGATTAAACATAAAGAGGAACTCGAGACGAAGATCTAGGCGCTTGAATCGCCTGATTCCGACTAACGAGCAAAAAGATAAACAGAAACTAAGATCGGATCAGAAATCGTGATCGAGAATAATCGCAGATAAATCCAATAAAAGAAAACTGACAAACAGACTAACGAATGAGCGTTCGTTAGCTGTAACTAACGACGAAGAACCATTCATTAAAACGAATGTACGGACGAACGTCCGCTAAATTGGAAAACCAAAAAACCGGCGATCCGAAAGAAATGAATCTAGGGTTTTCTAAAAAACTAACGATTCAAAAAAACCGGCGGCTCGGATTCCGGTGCGGTTCCTCCGGCGAGGGGCTCCGGCGAGGCGGGGGCTGCGGGGCGGCGGCTTGCGGGGCGGCGGCAAGCGGCGGAGGCGGCCCGAGGCGCGGCAAGCGCGGGCGGCTGCTGCGGGGCGGCGGCGGTGGTGTGGTGTTGGGGCTTGGGGGGTGCGTATATAAAGGGCGGGGCGGCGACTTGGAGTAGGGGACAAGGCGCGGCGGAGGCGGAGTCCGACTCGGACTCCTGTCCGAACGGCGGCGGCTTGGCTCGGCTGGGCCTTAGGCCCAGTCGGGCGCGGGAACTTTTTTTTAAATAATTTCGCCGACGGAAATAAGATCCTAGAAAAATAAATAAAAACCAAAAAATGCCAAAATAAATTTTCACCGCCTAAATAAAATATTTAGAACGAGATGAACATTTTCTTGGCCCTAAAATGCAATTTTGAAAAACGTGCAATTTTTCTAATGCAAACAAAATCCAAATGAAATCAAATAAAATCAAATAAATGATTTTAATATTCTTCCTCCAATATTTTAATTATTTTGGAGAAGTCATATTATCTCCTCTCATATATTTTATTATGAAATATTTTCGGAGAGAAAAATAATTAAAATCAAAATCCTCGTTCCAAAATTTGATAAAATCAAATTTGAAAACCGGGGAAATCCCCAACTCTCTCTCCGAGGGTCCTTGAGTTGCTTAGGATTTCGAGGATCGCGAGACGAAATGCAAATAAAATATGATATGCAAGAATGATCTATGTATAACATTCCAAATTGAAAATTTGGGATGTTACACATTCTCTCTAGCCCTAGCAAGTTGTTCATCAAGAAATTCACCAAGTGGCATAGTAGTATAAAGCATAGAAGTAGTTTCATCATAAGTATCATGCATAGCAGAAGTGGCATCATCAATAACATGCGACATGTCAGAATCAATAGCAGAAGCAGGTTTAGGTGTGATAACCCACAAGTATAGGGGATCGCAACAGCTTTCGAGGGTAGAGTATTCAACCCAAATTTATTGATTCAACACAAGGGGAGCCAAAGAATATTCTCAACTATTAGCCGCTGAGTTGTCAATTCAACCACACCTGGAAACTTAGTATCTGCAGCAAGGCATTAGTAGCAAAGTAATATGATAGTGATGGTAACAGTAACAAAAGAGTAACGAAAGCAAAGTAATGTTTTTGGTATTATGTAGTGATTGTAACAATAGCAACGGGAAAGTAAATAAGCGTAAACCAGTATATGGAAAGCTCGTAGGCATTGGATCAATGATGGATAATTATGCCGGATGCGGTTCATCATGTAACAGTCATAACATAGGGTGACACAGAACTAGCTCCAATTCGTCAATGTAATGTAGGCATGTATTCCGAATATAGTCATACGTGCTTATGGAAAAGAACTTGCATGACATCTTTTGTCCTACCCTCCCGTGGCAGCGGGGTCCTAATGGAAACTAAGGGATATTAAGGCCTCCTTTTAATAGAGAACCGGAACAAAGCATTAGCACATAGTGAATACATGAACTCCTCAAACTACGGTCATCACCGGTAAGTATCCCGATTATTGTCACTTCGGGGTTAACGGATCATAACACATAATAGGTGACTATAGACTTGCAAGATAGGATCAAGAACTCTCATATATTGATGAAAACATAATAGGTTCAGATCTGAAATCATGGCACTCGGGCCCTAGTGACAAGCATTAAGCATAGCAAAGTCATAGCAACATCAATCTCAGAACATAGTGGATACTAGGGATCAAACCCTAACAAAACTAACTCGATTACATGATAAATCTCATCCAACCCATCACCGTCCAGCAAGCCTACGATGGAATTACTCACGCACGGCGGTGAGCATCATGAAATTGGTGATGGAGGATGGTTGATGATGACGACGGCGACGAATCCCCCTCTCCGGAGCCCCGAACGGACTCCAGATCAGCCCTCCCGAGAGGTTTTAGGGCTTGGCGGCGGCTCCGTATCGTAAAACGCGATGATTTCTTCTCTCCTATTTTTTCTCCCCGAAAGCAGTTATATAGAGTTGGAGTTGGAGTCGGGAGGTCTCCAGGGGGCCCACGAGGTAGGGGGCGCGCCCTAGGGGGGGCGCCCCCACCCTCGTGGCAAGGGTGTGGGCCCCCTGGTCTTCATCTTTGGCGAGGATTTTTTATTATTTATTGTAAGATATTCCGTGGAGTTTCAGGTCATTCCGAGAACTTTTGTTTTCTGCACATAAAACAACATCATGGCAATTCTGCTGAAAACAGCGTCAGTCCGGGTTAGTTCCATTCAAATCATACAAGTTAGAGTCCAAAACAAGGGCAAAAGTGTTTGGAAAAGTAGATACGACGGAGACGTATCAACTCCCCCAAGCTTAAACCCTTGCTTGTCCTCAAGCAATTCAGTTGACAAACTGAAAGAAATAAAGAAAAACTTTTACAAACTCTGTTTGCTCTTGTTGTTATAAATATGTCAAGCTAGCATTCAAGTTTTCAGCAAAGATTATAACTAACCATATTTGCAATAATTCTCAGGTCTCATGATTACCCATATCAATAGCATAATCAACTAGCAAGCCATAATAATAAATCTCGGATGACAACACTTTCTCAAAACAATCATAATATGATATAACAAGATGGTATCTCGCTAGCCCTTTCTGAGACCGCAAAACATAAATGCAGAGCACCTTTAAAGATCAAGGACTGACTAGACATTGTAATTCATGGTAAAAGAGATCCAATCATAGTCACACCCAATATAAATTAACAGTAATGAATGCAAATGACAGCTGCGCTCTCCAGCTAGTGCTTTTAATAAGAGGGTGATGACTCAACATAAAAGTAAATAGATAGGCCCTTCGCAGAGGGAAGCAGGGATTTGTAGAGGTGCCAGAGCTCGGTTTTGAAATAGAGGTGAATAATATTTTGAGCGGTATACTTTCATTGTCAACATAACAACCAAGAGATGGCGATATCTTCCATGCTACACACATTATAGGCGGTTCCCAAACAGAATGGTAAAGTTTATACTCCCCCTCCACCAACAAACATCAATCCATGGCTTGCTCGAAACAACGAGTGCCTCCAACATACATCAGGTCCCAGGGGGAGTTTTGTTTTGCAATTATTTTGATTTAGTTTGCATAAAGCATGGGACTGGGCATCCCGGTGACCAGCCATTTTCTCGTGAGTGAGGAGCGGAGTCCACTCCTCTTGAGAATAACCCGCCTAGCATGGAAGATACAGACAGCCCTAGTTGATACATGAGCTATTCGAGCATACAAAACAGGATGATTATTTGAAGGTTTAGAGTTTGGCACATACAAATTTACTTGGAACGGCAGGTAGATACCGCATATAGGAAGGTATAGTGGACTCATCTGGAATAACTTTGGGGTTTAAGGAGTTTGGATGCACAAGCAGTATTCCCGCTTAGTACAGGTGAAGGCTAGCAAAAGACTGGGAAGCGACCAACTAGAGAGCGACAACAGCCATGTACATGCATTAAAATTAATAAACATTGGATGCAAGCATGAGTAGGATATAATCCACCATGAACATAAATATCGTGAAGGCTATGTTGATTTGTTTCAACTACATGCGTGAACATGTGCCAAGTCAAGTCACTTAAATCATTCAGAGGAGGATACCACCCTATCATACCACATCATAACCATTTTAATAGCATGTTGGCACGCAAGGTAAACCATTATAACTCATAGCTAATCAAGCATGGCACAAGCAACTATGATCTCTAATTGTCATTGCAAACATGTTTATTCATAATATGCTGAATCAAGAACGATGAACTCATCATATTTACATAAACAAAAGAGGCCGAGTTCGTACCAGCTTTTCTCATCTCAGTTAGTCCATCATATATCATCATAATTGCCTTTCACTTGCACGACCGAACGATGTGAATAATAATAAGAGTGCACGTGCATTGGACTAAGCTGGAATCTGCGAGCATTCAATAAATAGGAGAAGACAAAGCAATATGGGCTCTTGGTTAAATCAACAATAATGCATATAAGAGCCATTTCAACAATTTAATCATGGTCTTCTCCTACTGACCCCCAAAGAAAAGAAAAGAAATAAAACTATTTACCCGGGAAAGCTCCCGACAAGCAAAAGAAGATCATGAAATCTTTTTAGGTTTTCCTTTTTTAATTACTACTACAAGCATGGAAAGTAAATTAATTAAAAGCTACAACTATTTTTTTGGTTTTTCTTAAGGTTTATTAAACACACAAGAAGAAAGCATAAAAGGAAATAAACTAGCATGGATGATACAATGAAAAAGTATGAGCACCGACATCTAGCAATGAGTGTGTGTGAACATAAATGTAATGTCGGTGAGAAATACGTACTCCCCCAAGCTTAGTCTTTTGGCCTAAGTTGGTCTATGGCCACGGCTGGCCTGGCTGATATCCATAATAATAGTTGGGGTCGTACTGCGATGAGGAAGAAGAAGGCTCCGATTGCCACTGGCTGGCAATCATCTCCGGATCCCACTGATAGTTAGACTGTCGTGAAGGATCAAATTGTGGTTCCGGTTCTGGCTCCTCGGCTGGTGCAGGGTTCCGGTAGGCGTGGATAGCCGTCAACGGAACAAGGTACGTGCCTACAGTCAAATCAAACAAAGAAGGAGCAGGCAAGGTAATAGTCTCAGGATGATGTTTATTAAAGAACAATTGATATTTAAGCTCTCCTGCCCTATTCTTAACAATAAAATCATGTGCCACCATACTTTTATAATCTAAATAAACACGAGGCAGCACTTTTTCTTCCTTCTCAGCATGCCTAATAGGTATGTTAAAATGTGCAGCTAGGCGTGTAGCATAGATGCCTCCAAAGATGGGACCCTTAGTACGGTTCATACTTAACCGTCTAGCAATAATGCCGCCCATACTAAAAGTGTTATCACTGTATAAACCTTGGAGCAAAATAATAATATCAGGGATACTAAGGTTTCCACAGTTTCCGCGACCAATTAAGCAACGGCTAGCAAATAATGCAAAGTAACGTAAGACAGGAAAATGTATGCTAGTGATTCGTGCATCGGAAACCTTCCTAGTTTCCCCTACAGTGATAGTATTAATAAATCCCTCCACATCATCACGATGTGGTTCTTCTGTCTTGCCCTCAAAAGGGACTAAACCCGACAAAAATCATAAAGTGACATCTCCTTATGCTCATCATATAAATGAAACTCCACCGTAGGTGGTGAGTTCCTAGAATGAAAATGAAAGTTTTGCACAAAGGTATTTGTGAGTAAGAGATACTGATCGCATTGGTCGTGGAGGAAAGCGGTGAGGCCTGCATTATGAGCCAATTCATGAAAATCTTCATAAATCCCGGCTACTCTCAAGAAATCCTCGGAAGGCCATTCAGACGCCAGAACCTCTGCGGTGCGCGACAAATTATACTTAGGCTTCGGTGCCTTCTCCTTCGAGCTTTGGCTCGATGATCCCCTCAATAATCTCCTCATCATTTTCTGAAAAATTCTGAAATTTTTAGTAACTTCAAAATAAAAGTAAACCAAACTCAATAATATTGATAGCAACTACTCCTACGAGTGCCTAGGTCCTATATCATGCATCAAAACTACGTTTGACCATATAAATTTGCCATGCAAGCTCAAGAACAGGGTCACCTAAGCAGCAAAAATTTGCAATGAATAAAGCACTAGAACAAAAACTAATTGGACCAATGGAGGAGTCACATACCAAGGAACAATCTCCCCAAGCAGTTTTGTGAGAGGTGCTTTGAGCAAGGAGATCGAAAATGGCAGCAAAACGAGCTTGGACTTGGGTTTGAGCTGGTTTTTCGTGTTTGGGGGAGGAAGAAGAGAGTGGGTGAAGAATAAGTGGAGGAGGGCCACCATGGGCCCACGAGGCAGGGGGCGCGCCCTAGGGGGTGGGCGCGCCCTCCACCCTCGTGGCAAGGTGGTTGGCCCCCTGGTGTGTTCTTTGTTCCATAAATCCTCAAATATTCTATAAAAAATCATATTTAATTTTCAGGGCATTTGGAGAACTTTTATTTTCGAGGTATTTTTATATTGCACGGATAATCAGATAACAGACAGAAAATTATTTATTTTTACTTTATTTCAACTAAATAACAGAAAGTATAGAGAGGGTACAGAAGGTTGTGCTTCTAGTTTCATCCATCTCATGCTCATCAAAAGGAATCCACTAACAAGGTTGATCAAGTCTTGTTAACAAACTCATTCCGATTAACATGAAACCGGAGAAATTTCGAATAACACTAGGTTACCTCAACGGGGATATGCACATCCCCAATAATAAGTATATCATATTTCTTCTTGACAGTAGGAAGAGGAAATTCAAAACCTCCAAATATAATCGATGGAATTTTTCCGATAGAATTGATACTATGAACTTGAGGTTGTTTCCTCGGAAAGTGTACCGTATGCTCATTACCATTAACATGAAAAGTGACATTGCCTTTGTTGCAATCAATAACAGCCCCTGCAGTATTAAGAAAAGGTCTTCCAAGAATAATAGACATACTATCGTCCTCGGGAATATCAAGAATAACAAAGTCCGTTAAAATAGTAACGTTTGCAACCACAACAGGCACATCCTCACAAATACCGACAGGTATAGCAGTTGATTTATCAGCCATTTGCAAAGATATTTCAGTAGGTGTCAACTTATTCAAGTCAAGTCTACGATATAAAGAGAGAGGCATAACACTAACACCGGCTCCAAGATCACATAAAGCAGTTTTAACATAGTTTCTTTTAATGGAGCATGGTATAGTTGGTACTCCTAGATCTCCAAGTTTCTTTGGTATTCCACCCTTAAAAGTATAATTAGCAAGCATGGTGGAAATTTCAGCTTCCGGTATCTTTCTTTTATTTGTAATAATATCTTTCATGTACTTAGCATAAGGATTGGTTTTGAGCATATCAGTCAATCGCATACGCAAAAAGATAGGTCTAATCATTTCAGCAAAGCGCTCAAAATCCTCATCATCCTTTTTCTTGGATGGTTTGGGAGGAAAAGGCATGGGTTTCTGAACCCAAGGCTCTCTTTCTTTACCATGTTTCCTAGCAACAAAATCTTTCTTATCATAACGTTGATTCTTTGATTGTGGGTTATCAAGATCAACAGCAGGTTCAATTTCTACATCATTATCATTACTAGGTTGAGCATTATTATGAACATCATCATTAACATTTTCATTAGGTTCATGTTCATTGCCAGATTGTGTTTCAGCATCAGACATAGAGATATCATTTGGATTATCAGGTGGTTCAGCAATAGGTTCACTAGAAGTTTGCACAGTTCTATCATTTTTCTTTTTCTTCTTTTTAGAAGAACTAGGTGCATCAATATTATTTCTCTGAGAATCTTGCTCAATTCTCTTAGGGTGGCCTTCAGGATACAAAGGTTCCTGAGTCATTCTACCAGTTCTAGTAGCCACTTTAACAGCATAATCATTTTTCTTACTATTCATCTCATTGAGCAATTCTTTTTGAGCTTTAAGTACTTGTTCTACTTGAGTGGTAACCATAGAAGCATGTTTGCTAACAAGTTTAAGTTCACCTCTAATATTAGCCATATAATCACCCAAGTATTTAATCATATCAGCATCTTGTTTTAATTGTCTACCAAAATAAGCATTGAAGTCTTCTTGCTTAAACATAAAATTATCAAACTCATCCAAGCATTGACTAGCAATTTTAGCAGGAGGGATTTCAGCTTTATCATATCTATAGAGAGAATTTACCTTTACTACCTGTGTCGGGTTATCGAGGTCTGGAGGTTCTTCAATAAATAAAGGATTAAGATCGTATGTTTCTTCAATAGGCGGTAAATTAAGACCATGTATTTCTTCAATAGGAGGTAAATTCTTAACATCTTCAGCTTTAATACCTTTTTCTTTCATAGATTTCTTTGCCTCTTGCATATCTTCGGGACTGAGAAATAGAATACTCCTCTTCTTCAGAGTTGGTTTAGGAATAGGATCATTAATTGGAGCAGGAGCTGGATCAGGAGGTGTCCAATTATTTTCATTTGTCAACATATTATTCAATAAGATTTCAGCTTCATCCGGTGTTCTTTCCCTGAAAAGAGAACCAGCACAACTATCCAGGTAATCTCTGGAAGCATCGGTTAGTCCATTATAAAAGATATCAAGTATTTCATTTTTCTTAAGAGGATGATCAGGCAAAGCATTAAGTAACTTGAGAAGCCTCCCCCAATCTTGTGGGAGACTCTCTTCTTTAATTTACACAAAGTTGTATATTTCCTTTAAAGCAGCTTGTTACTTATGAGCAGGGAAATATTTAGCAGAGAAGTAATAAATCATATCCTGGGGACTACGCACACAACCAGGATCAAGAGAATTAAACCATATCTTAGCATCACCCTTTAATGAGAACGGAAATATTTTAAGGATATAAAAGTAGTGAGATCTCTCATCATTAGTGAACAGGGTGGCTATATCATTTAATTTAGTAAGATGTGCCACAGCAGTTTCAGATTCATAGCCATGAAAAGGATCAAATTCAACTAAAGTAATTATATCAGGATCAACAGAGAATTCATAATCCTTATCAATAAGAAAGATAGGTGAAGTAGCGAAAGCAGGGTCAGGTCTCATCCTAGCATTTAGAGATTGCTTATTCCATTTAGCTAATAACCTTTTGAGTTCATATCTATCTTTGCAAGCTAAAATAGCTAAAGAAGCTTCTTGATCAAATAAATAACCCTCAGGAATAACAAGTGATTCTTCATCATCACTTTCATCTTCATAATCAGATTCAATATTTTCAATCTCTCTAGCCCTAGCAAGTCGTTCCTCGAGAAAATCACCAAGTGGCACAGTAGTATCAAGCATAGAAGTAGTTTCATCATAAGTATCATGTATAGCAGAAGTAGCATCATCAATAACATGTGACATATCAGAACGAATAGCAGAAGCAGGTTTAGGTGTCGCAAGCTTACTCATAACAGAAGGTGAATCAAGTGCAGAGCTAGATGGCAGTTCCTTACCTCCCCTCGTAGTTGAGGGATAAATTGTTGTCTTAGCGTCTTTCAAATTCCTCATAGTGTCCAGCAGATATAAATCCCAAGTGACTCAAAGAATAGAGCTATGCTCCCCGGCAACGGCGCCAGAAATTAGTCTTGATAACCCACAAGTATAGGGGATCGCAACAGCTTTCGAGGGTAGAGTATTCAACCCAAATTTATTGATTCGACACAAGGGGAGCCAAAGAATATTCTCAAGTATTAGCAGCTGAGTTGTCAATTCAAGCACACCTGGAAACTTAGTATCTGCAGCAAAGCGTTTAGTAGCAAAGTAATATGATAGTGATGGTAATGGTAACAAAAGAGTAACGAAAGCAAAGTAATATTTTTGGTATTATGTAGTGATTGTAACAATAACAACAGGAAAGTAAATAAGCGTAAACCAGTATATGGAAAGCTCGAAGGCATTGGATCAATGATGGATAATTATGCCGGATGCGGTTCATCATGTAACAGTCATAACATAGGGTGACATAGAACTAGTTCCACTTCATCAATGTAATGTAGGTATGTATTTCGAATATAGTCATACGTGCTTATGGAAAAGAACTTGCATGACATCTTTTGTCCTACCCTCCCGTGGCAGCGGAGTCCTAATGGAAACTAAGGGATATTAAGGCCTCCTTTTAATAGAGAACCGGAACAAAGCATTAGCACATAGTGAATACATGAACTCCTCAAACTACGGTCATCACCGGTAAGTATCCCAATTATTGTCACTTCGGGGTTAACGGATCATAACACATAATAGGTGACTATAGCTTGCAAGATAGGATCAAGAACTCTCATATATTGATGAAAACATAATAGGTTCAAATCTGAAATCATGGCACTCGGGCCCTAGTGATAAGCATTAAGCATAGCAAAGTCATAGCAACACCAATCTCAGAAAATAGTGGATACTAGGGATCAAACCCTAACAGAACTAACTCGATTACATGATAAATTTCATCCAACCCATCACCGTCCAGCAAGCCTACGATGGAATTACTCACGCACGGCGGTGAGCATCATGAAATTGGTGATGGAGGATGGTTGATGATGACGACGGCGACAAATCCCCCTCTCCGGAGCCCCGAACGGACTCCAGATCAGCCCTCCCGAGAGGTTTTAGGGCTTGGCGGCGGCTCCGTATCGTAAAATGCGATGATTTCTTCCCTCCTATTTTTCTCCCCGAAAGCAGTTATATAGAGTTGGAGTTGGAGTCGGGGGGTCTCCAAGGGGCCCACGAGGTAGGGGCGCGCCCCCACCCTCATGGCAAGGGTGTGGCCCCCCTGGTCTTCATCTTTGGTGAGGATTTTTTATTATTTATTGTAATATATTCCGTGGAGTTTCAGGTCATGTCGAGAACTTTTGTTTTCTACAGATAAAACAACATCATGGGAATTCTGCTGAAAACAACGTCAGTCCGGGTTAGTTCTATTCAAATCATACAAGTTAGAGTCCAAAACAAGGGCAAAAGTGTTTGCAAAAGTAGATACGACGGAGATGTATCAAGGTGTTGCAAGCTTACTCAAAACAGAAGGTGAATCAAGTGCAGAGCTAGATGGCAGTTCCTTACCTCTCCTCGTAGTTGAGGGATAAATCTTGGTTTTTGGATCTTTCAAGTTCTTCGTAATGATAAGCAGATATAAATCCCAAGTGACTCAAAGAATAGAGCTATGCTCCCCGGCAACGGCGCCAGAAAATAGTCTTGATAATCCACAAGTATAGGGGATCGCAACAGTTTTCGAGGGTAGAATATTCAACCCAAATTTATTGATTCGACACAAGGGGAGCCAAAGAATATTCTCAAGTATTAGCAGCTGAGTTGTCAATTCAACCACACATGGAAACTTAATATCTGCAGCAAAGTGTTTAGTAGCAAAATAATATGATAGTAGTGGTAACGGTAGCAAAAGATAACGGTAGCAAAAGTAATGTTTTTGGTATTTTGTAGTGATGATAGCAATAGCAACGGAAAAGTAAATAAGAGAAGAATAATATATGGAAAGCTTGTAGGCAATGGATCGGTGATTGATAATTATACCGGATGCGGTTCATCATGTAACAGTCATAACATAGGGTGACAAAGAACTAGCTCCAATTCATCAATGTAATGTAGGCATGTATTCCGAATATAGTCATGCATGCTTATGGAAAAGAACTTGCATGCCATCTTTTGTCCTACCCTCCCGTGGCAGCGGGGTCCTAGCGGAAACTAAGGGATATTAAGGCCTCCTTTTAATCGAGTACCGGACCAAAGCATTAACACATAGTGAATACATGAACTCCTCAAACTACGATCACCACCGGGAGTGGTCCCGATTATTGTCACTTCGGGGTTGCTGGATCATAACACATAGTAGGTGACTATAGACTTGCAAGATAGGATGAAGAACTCACATATATTCATGAAAACATAATAGGTTTGGATCTGTAATCATGGCACTCGGGCCCTAGTGACAAGCATTAAGCATAGCAAAGTCATAGCAATATCAATCTGAGAACATAGTGGATACTAGGGATCAAACCCTAACAAAACTAACTCGATTACATGATAAATCTCATCCAACCCATCACCGTCCAGCAAGCCTATGATGGAATTACTCATGCACGGCGGTGAGCATCATGAAATTGGTGATGAAGGAAGGTTGATGATGACGATGGCGACGGATTCCCCTCTCCGGAGCCCCGAACGGACTCCAGATCAGCCCTCCCGAGAGGTTTTTGGGCTTGGCGGCGGCTCCGTATCGTAAAACGTGATGAATCCTTCTCCTTTATTTTTTTCTCCCCGAAAGTGAATATATAGAGTTGGAGTCAAGGTCGGAGGAGCTCCAGGGGGCCCATGAGGTAGGGGGCGCGCCCAGGGGGGCAGGCGCGCCCCCACTGTCGTGGCTAGGGTGTGGGCCCCCTGGTCTTGATATTTTTCCAGTATTTTTTTATTATTTCCAAAAAGACGCTCCGTGGAGTTTCAGGTCATTCCGAGAACTTTTGCTTCTGCACATAAATAACACCATGGCAATTCTGCTAAAAACAGCATCAGTCTGGGTTCGTTCCATTCAAATCATGCAAGTTAGAGTCCAAAACAAGGGAAAAAGTGTTTGGAAAAGTAGATACGATGGAGACGTATCAGTCCATGCGCCCCCTTTCCTTATTTGGAGTGTGGGGAAAGGCAGGGGACGGTGGTGCCCCCCTTTCCTTTCTCCCATGAGAAGGAAAGGCAGGAGGGGCTAGCCCTCCCCCTTTTCCTTCCCTAGGTCTGGCCAAACAAGGGAGGGGGCGCACCAGCCCCCTTGTGGGATGGTCTGTCTCCTCCTTTGGCCCATAAGGCCCATAACTTGCCGGGGGGGGGTGCCGAGAACTCCTTCCGGTGAGCCGATTCCTTCCAGGTACGTCCCGAAACACTTTCGCTGTCCAAATACCATCGTCCTATATATCAATCTTTACCTCTTAACCATTTCAGGACTCCTCGTTATGTCCGTGATCTCATCCGAGACTTTGAACAACATTCGGTTAACTCATATAACATTATATCATCGACGAACGTTAAGCGTGCGGACCCTACGGATTCAAGAACTATGTAGACATGACCGAGACACCTCTTTGGTCAATAACCAATAGCGGAACCTAGATGCCCGTATTGGCTCCTACATATTCTACGAAGATCTTTATCGGTCGAACCGTTATGACAACATACGTAATTCCCTTTGTCCATCGGTATGTTACTTGCCTGAGATTCGATTGTCGGTATCTTCATACCTAGTTCAATCTTGTCACGGCAAGTCTCTTTACTAGTTTCGTAATACATCACCTTGTGACTAACTCCTTAGTCGTTTGCTTGCAATCTTATGATGTGTATTATCTAGAGGGCCCGGAGATACCTCTCCGATATTCGGAGTGACAAATCCTAATCTTGATATATGCCAACTCAACAAACACCTTCTGAGATACCTGTAGAGAATCTCTATAATCACCCAGTTACATTGTGACATTTGATAGCACACAAGGCATTCCTCTGGTATCCGGGAGTTGCATAATGTCATAGTCGAAGTAATATGTATTTGACATGAAGAAAGCAATAGCAATAAACTGAACGATCATTATGCTATGCTAACAGATGGGTCTTGTCCGTCACATAATTATCCTAATGATGTGATCCCGTTATCAAATGAAAACTGATGTCCATGTTTAGGAAACCTTAACCATCTTTGGTCAACGAGCTAGTCTAGTAGAGGCTCACTAGGGACATGGTGTTTGTTTATGTATTGACACATGTATTAAGGTTTCCGATCAATACAATTATATCATGAATAATAAACCTTTATCATGAATAAGGAAATATAAAATAACAACTTTATTATTGCCTCTAGGGCATATTTCCTTCAGTCTCCCACTTGCACTAGAATCTGTAATCTAGTTCACATCTCCATGTGATTTAACACCCATAGTTCACATCGCCATGTGACCGACATTCAAAGAGTTTACTAGAGTCAATAATCTAGTTCACATCGCCATGTGATTAACACCCAAAGAGTACTAAGGTGTGATCATGTTTTGCTTGTGAGAGAAGTTTAGTCAACGGGTCTGCGATATTCAGATATTTATGTATTTTGCAAATTTCTATGTCTACAATGCTCTACATGAAGCTACTCTAACTAATTGCTCCCACATTCAATACATATCCAGATTGAGACTTAGATTCATCTAGATCAGTGTCAAAGCTTGCATCGACATAACTCTTTACGACGAACTCTTTATAACCTCCATAACCGAGAAGCATTTCCTTAGTCATTTTCAGGTACTTCAGGATGTTCTTGACCGATGTTCAGTGATCCACTCCTGGATTACTTTGGTACCTCCCTGCCAGACTTATGGCAAGGCACACATCAGGTCTGGTACACATCATAGCATACATGATAGAACCTATGGCTGATGCATAGGGAATTACTTTCATTTTTTCTCTATCTTCTATAGTGGTTAGGCTTTGAGTATGACTCAACTTCACACCTTGTTACACAGGCAAGAACTCTTTCTTTGATTGATCCATTTTGAACTTCTTCAAAACTTTGTCAAGGTATGTGCTTTGTGAAAGTCCTATTAAGCGTCTTGATATATCTCTATTGATCTTGATGCCTAATGTATAAGTGATAACCCACAAGTATAGGGGATCAACTGTAGCCTCTTTCAATAAGCAAGAGTGTCTAACCCAACGAGGAGCTAAAGGTACAACAAATATTCCCTCAAGTTCTATCAACCACCGATACAATGCTACGCACGCTTAATGTTCGCTTTACCTAGAACAAGTATGAAACTAGAAGTACTTTATAGGTGTTGTTGGATAGGTTTGCAAGCTAATAAAGAGCATGTAAATAAATCTAGGGGCTGTTTAGATAAATACAAAACTAAGTTAGTTTCAGTAGAGACCTTTTTGTCACGAGAAAGTTATTTGTCCCTAGACAATTGATAACTAGATCGGTAATCATTATTGCAATTTTATTTGAAGGGGAGGCATAAGCTAACATACTTTCCCTTCTTGGATCATATGCACTTATGATTGGAACTCTAGCAAGCATCCGCAACTACTAAAGATCATTAAGGTAAAACCCAACCATAGCATTATAAGGCATCAAGTCCTCTTTACTCCCATACGCAAACAACCTACTTACTCAGGTTTGTGCTTCAGTCACTCACACCACCTACCATAAGCAAATCATGAACATATTACAAACCCTACAGCGGGGATACTGTTGGGGAACACAGTAATTTCAAAAAAATCCTACACACACGCAAGATCCATCTAGGTGATGCATAGCAACAAGATGGGAGAGTGTTGTCCACCTACCCTCGTAGACCGTAAGCGGAAGCTTTATGACAACGCGGTTGATGTAGTCGTACGTGTTCACGATCCGACCGGTCCTAGCATCAAAGATACGTCACCTCCGCGATCTGCACACGTTCACCTCGGCGACGTCCCATGAATTCTAGATCCAGCTGAGGTCGAGGGAGAGTTGCACCAGCACGACGGCGTGGTGATTGTGATGATGAAGCTACCGGCGCAGGGCTTCACCTAAGCACTGCAACGATATGACCGAGGTGGAAATCTGTGGAGGGGGGCATCGCACACGGCTAAACAATCAACGTGTGTGCCTATGGGGTTCCCCCTCCCCCGCATATAATGGAGTGGAGGAGGGGGAGGGCCGACCCTCTCATGGCGCGCCCAAGGGGGGAGTCCTACTCCCGGTGGGAGTAGGATTCCCCCTTCCCTAGTTGGAGTAGGAGCGGAAGGAAGGAGGAGAGAGGTGATACGTCTCCAACATATCTATAATTTTTGACTGTTCCATGCTATTATATTATCAACCTTGGATGTTTTATATGCATTTATATGCTATTTTATATGATTTTTGGGACTAACCTATTAACCTAGAGCCCAGTGCCAGTTTCTGTTTTTTCCTTGTTTTTAACTATCGCACAAAAGGAAAATCAAACGGAGTCCAATTGACCTGAAACTTCACGGAGATCATTTTTGGACCAGAAGAAGCCCACGGAGTACCGGAGGTGGGCCAGAAGAGTCCCAAGGCCACCACCAGGGTGGGGGCGCGCCCCCTGCCTCATGGCCGCCTCGGGAACCCCCTGACTTGTCCCCGACTCCAACAACTCTTACATAACCCAAAACTTCCAGAAAGAAACCTAGATCAGGAGTTCCGTCGCCAGAAACCTCCGTAGACATCGAAAACCAATCTAGACCGGTTCCGGCACCCTGTTGGGGGGCATCCCTCCCTGGTGGCCATCTTCATCATCCCGTCGCTCTCGATGACGAGGAGGGAGTAGTCCACCCTCGAGGCTGAGGGTATGTACCAGTAGCTATGTGTTTGATCTCTCTCTCTCTCGTGTTCTCGAGGTGGTACGATCTTGATGTATCGCGAGCTTTGCTATTATAGTTGGATCTTATGATGTTTCTCCCCCTCTACTCTGTTGTAATGGATTGAGTTTTCCCTTTGAAGTTATCTTATCGGGTTGAGTCTTTAAGGATTTGAGAACACTTGATGTAAGTCTTGCATGTGCTTATCTGTGGTGACAATGGGATATCACGTGATCCACTTGATGTATGTTTTGGTGGTTAACTTGCGAGTTCTGTGAACTTGTGCATAGGGGTTGGCACACGTTTTCGTCTAGACTCTCCGGTAGAAACTTTGGGGCACTCTTTGAAGTTCTTTGTGTTGGTTGAATAGATGAATCTGAGATTGTGTGATGCATATCGTATAATCATACCCACGGATACTTGAGGTGACATTGGAGTATCTAGGTGACATTAGGGTTTTGGTTGATTTGTTTCTTAAGGTGTTATTCTACTACGAACTCTAGGATAGATTGAACGGAAAGAATAGCTTCATGTTATTTTACTATGGACTCTTGAATAAATCGATCAGAAAGGATAACTTTGAGGTGGTTTCGTACCCTACAATAATCTCTTCGTTTGTTCTCCACTATTAGTGACTTTGGAGTGACTATTTGTTGCATGTTGAGGGATAGTTATATGATCCAATTATGTTATTACTGTCGAGAGAACTTACACTAGCGAAAGTATGAACCCTAGGCCTTGTTTCAACGCATTGCAATACCGTTTGTGCTCACTTTTATCATTAGTTACCTTGCTGTTTTTATATTTTCAGATTACAAAAACCTTTATCTACTATCCATATTGCACTTGTATCACCATCTCTTCGCCGAACTAGTGCACCTATACAATTTACCATTGTATTGGGTGTGTTGGGGACACAAGAGACTCTTTGTTATTTGGTTGCAGGGTTGCTTGAGAGAGACCATCTTCATCCTACGCCTCCCACGGATTGATAAACCTTAGGTCATCCACTTGAGGGAAATTTGCTATTGTCCTACAAACCTCTGCACTTGGAGGCCCAACAACGTCTACAAGAAGAAGGTTGTGTAGTAGACATCAAGAGGGAGATGGAAAGGGGGGCCATCCCCCACCCCAATTCAGATTGGTCTTGGGGGGGGGCACCTTGCAATCGAATCTTTTTGTTTCTTGTTTTAGCACTAGTTTAGTTTATTTAAGAAAACTACAAAAAATGGAATTGAGTTTGGCTCATACGCTTCATCTTTTTAATATCTTTCGTGAGAATGATGGAAAGGAAAATTGTGCTCAAATGCTAGAAGAAGAAGTCTATAAAATGTTTGGGACTAAATCTTTGAATGATGAGCATAATTGCAATGTTGTTAGTAGACACGTCTCCAACGTATCTATAATTTTTGATTGCTCCATGCTATATTATCTACTGTTTTGGACATTATTGGGCTTTATTATCCACTTTTATATTATTTTTGGGACCAACCTATTAACCGGAGGCCCAACCCAGAATTGTTGTTTTTTGCCTATTTTAGGGTTTCGAAGAAAAGGAATATCAAACGGAGTCCAAACGGAATGAAACCTTCGAGAGCATGATTTTCTCACCGAAAATGATCCAGGAGACTTGGACCCTACGTCAAGAAATAAAGGAGAAGGCCACGAGGTAGGGGGTGTGCCTACCCCCCAGGCGCGCTCTCCACCCTCGTGGGCCCAACGTACTCCTTCCTCCTATATATACCTACGTACCCCCAAACGATCAGATAAAGAGCCAAAACCCTAATTCCACCGCTGCAACTTTCTGTATCCACGAGATCCCATCTTGGGGCCTGTTCCGGAGCTCCGCCGGAGGGGGCATCCATCACGGAGGGCTTCTAGATCAACACCATAGCCTCTCCGATGCAGTGTGAGTAGTTTACCTCAGACCTTCGGGTTCATAGTTATTAGCTAGATGGCTTCTTCTCTCCTTTTGGATCTCAATAAAATGTTCTCCCCCTCTCTTGTGGAGATCTATTCGATGTAATCTTCTTTTTGCGGTGTGTTTGTTGAGACTGATGAATTGTGGGTTTATGATCAAGATTATCTATTTACAATATTTGAATCTCCTCTGAATTCTTTTATGTATGATTGGTTATCTTTGCAAGTCTCTTCGAATTATCAGTTTGGTTTGGCCTACTAGATTGATCTTTCTTGCAATGGGACAAGTGCTTAGCTTTGGGTTCAATCTTGCGGTGTCCTTTCCCAGTGATAGTAGGGGCAGCAAGGCACGCATTGTATTGTTGCCATCGAGGATAACAAGATGGGGTTTTTATCATATTGCGTGAATTTATCCCTCTACATCATGTCATCTTGCTGAAGGCGTTACTCTGTTTTCATGAACTTAATACTCTAGATGCATGCTGGATAGCTGTCGATGAGTGGAGTAATAGTAGTAGATGCAGGCAGGAGTCGGTCTACTTGTCTCGGACGTGATGCCTATATACATGATCATACCTAGATATTCTCATAACTATGCTCAATTCTGTTGATTGCTCAATAGTAATTCGTTCACCCACCATAAAATACCTATGCTCTTGAGAGAAGCCACTAGTGAAACCTATGGCCCCCGGGTCTATCTTCATCATATTGATCTTCCAATACTTAGTTATTTCCTTTGTTTTTTACTTTGCTTTTATTTCACTTTGCATCTTTATCACAAAAATACCAAAAATATTATCTTATCATATCTATCAGATCTCACTCTCGTAAGTGACCGTGTAGGGATTGACAACCCCTTATCGCATTGGTTGCGAGGATTTATTTGTTTGTGTAGGTATGAGGGACTCATGCGTGGCCTCCTACTGGATTGATACCTTGGTTATCAAAACTGAGGGAAATACTTACGCTACTTTGCTGCACCACCCTTTCCTCTTCAAGGGAAAACCAACGCAAGTGCTCAAGAGGTAGCAAGAAGGATTTTTGGCGCCATTGCCGGGGAGTCTACGCAAAAGTCAAACATACCAAGTACCCATCACATACCCTTATCTCCCGCATTAAATTATTCGCCATTTGCCTCTCGTTCTCCTCTCCCCCACTTCACCCTTGTCGTTTTATTCGCCCTCTCTCTCTATCCTCCCCCTCTCTCTCTATTTGCCTCTTTTTGCCCGCTTGCTTTTTGTTTGCTTGTGTGTTGGATTGCTTGCTTGGCACGATGGCTCAAGATAACACTAAATTGTGTGACTTTACCAATACCAACAACAATGATTTTATTAGCACTCCGATTGCTCCTCTTACCGATGCTGAATCTTGTGAAATTAATGCTGCTTTGCTGAATCTTGTCATGAAAGATCCATTTTCTGGCCTTCCTAGTGAAGATGCTGCTACCCATCTAAATAGCTTTGTTGATTTGTGTGATATGCAAAAGAAGAAAGATGTGGATAATGATATTGTTAAATTGAAGCTATTTCGTTTTTCGCTTAGAGATCGTGCTAAAGCTTGGTTTTTGTCTTTGCCTAAAAATAGTATTGATTCTTGGAACAAGTGCAAAGATGCTTTTATCTCTAAGTATTTCCTCCCGCTAAGATCATCTCCCTTAGAAACGATATTATGAATTTTAAGCAACTTGATCATGAACATGTTGCACAATCTTGGGAGAGGATGAAATTAATGATATGTAAGTGCCCTACTCATGGTTTGAATTTGTGGATGATTATACAATTTTTTTATGCCAGATTGAATTTTGCTTCTAGAAACCTTTTAGATTCGGCCGCGGGAGGCACTTTTATGGAAATCACTTTGGGAGAAGCTACTAAACTCCTAGATAATATTATGGTTAATTATTCTCAATGGCGTACTGAAAGATCTACTAATAAAAAGGTGCATGCGATAGAAGAAATTAATGTTTTTTTTTGAATATGTACTGCAAGGCAACAGCCTCACAGCTCTTTATTGAAAACAACAAAGAACAAAGTCCTATTACAAGTCCATACAAGAAGAGAATAGAGGAAGACAGAAATACTTACAAAGTTACAACCCAAGCAGGGCAAAGAAAAACACTACCTAAGGAAGGCTAGAGATCCAAGTTAGAAGGCTATCCTTGTATTTACATTTTATCCTATGAGAAAGAAGGGTTATGTCATGGATAGAAGAAATTAATGTTTTGAGTGGGAAGATGGATGAACTTATAAAATTATTTGCTAGTAAGAGTGTTTCTTCTGATCCTAATGATATGCCCTTGTCTACTTTGTTGAGAATAATAATAAATCTATGGATGTGAATTTTGTTGGTAGGAACAATTTTGGTAACAACGCGTATAGAGGAAATTTTAATCCTAGGCCGTATCCTAGTAATCCCTCTAATAATTATGGTAATTCCTACAACAATTCTTATGGAAATTATAATAAGATTCCCTCTAATTTTTAATCTAATATTAAATAATTTATTACTTCGCAAAAGAATTTTAATGCTTTGATTGAAGAAAAAATGCTTAAGATTGATGAGTTGGCTAGGAACGTTGATAGAATTTCCCTTGATGTTGATTCTTTGAAACTTAGATCTATTCCTCCTAAGCATGATATCAATGAGTCTCTCAAGGCTATGAGAATTTCCACTGATGAGTGCAAAGAAAGAACTGCTAGGATGCGTGCTAAGAAAGATGCCTTTATAAGAGCGTGTTCTTCTAGTTCCTATGAAAATAAAGATGAAGATCTAAAAGTTATTGATGTGTCCCCTATTAAATCTTTGTTTTGCAATATGAATCTTGATAATGATGGGACTGATTAAGATCCACCTTTACCTAGAAGGCGTTCCAAAAATTCATAGTTTTTAGATCTTGATGCTAAATTTGATGAAAGTGGGATTGAAGAAATTAAAACCCTAGATGTTGCTAAACCCACTATTTTGGATTTCAAGGAATTTAATTATGAAAATTGCTCTTTGATTGATTGTATTTCCTTGTTGCAATCCGTGCTAAATTCTCCTCATGCTTATAGTCAAAATAAAGCGTTTACTAAACATATCGTTGATGCCTTCATGCAATCTTATGAAGAAAAACTTGAGTTGGAAGTTTCTATCCGTAGAAAACTTTATGATGAGTGGGAACCAACTATTAAAATTAAAATTAAAGATCATTAATGCTATGCTTTGTGTGATTTGGGTGCTAGTGTTTCCACGATTCCAAAGACTTTGTGTGATTTGTTAGGTTTCCGTGATTTTGATGATTGCTCTCTAAACTTGCACCTTGCGGATTCCACTAATAAGAAACCTATGGGAAGAATTAATGATGTTCTTATTGTTGCAAATAGGAATTATGTGCCCGTAGATTTTATTGTTCTTGACATAGAGTGCAATCCTTCATGTCCTATTATTCTTGGTAGACCTTTCCTTAGAACGATTGGTGCAATTATTGATATGAAGGAAGGAAATATTAGATTCCAATTTCCGTTAAGGAAAGGCATGGAACACTTTCCTAGAAAAAAAATTAAATTACCTTATGAATCTATTATGAGAGCCACTTATGGATTGCCTACCAAAGATGGCAATACCTAGATCAATCCTTGCTTTTTATGCCTAGCTAGGGGCGTTAAACGATAGCGCTTGTTGGGAGGCAACCCAATTTTATTTTTGTTCCTTGATTTTTGCTCCTGTTTAGTAATAAATAATTTACCTATCCTTTGTTTTGGTTGTGTTTTTTTGTGTTTAATTAGTGTTTGTGCCAAGTAGAACCGTTGGGAAGACTTGGGGAAAGTCTTGTTAATCTTGCTGTAAAAAACAGAAACTTTAGCGCTCACGAGAACTGCTGCCATTTTTATTTGGAAATTGATATTTAGTTAATTATTTTTTCAGATGATTAATAGATAAATTCCTCACGTCCAGCAATTTATTTTAGAATTTTTGGGGTAACAGATCTTGCGCTAGCTACATATTACTACAGACTGTTCTGTTTTTGACAGATTCTGTTTTTCGTGTGTTGTTTGCCTATTTTGATGAATCTATGGCTAGTAAAATAGTTTATAAACCATAGAGAAGTTGGAATACAGTAGGTTTAACACCAATATAAATAAATAATGAGTTCATTACAGTATCTTGAAGTGGTCGTTTGTTTTCTTTCGCTAACGGAGCTCATGAGATTTTCTACTTTAAGTTTTGTGTTGTGAAGTTTTCAAGTTTTGGGTAAAGATTTGATGGATTATGGAACAAGGAGTGGAAAGAGCCTAAGCTTGGGGATGCCCATGGCACCCCCAAGATAATATAAGGACACCTAAAAGTCAAAGCTTGGGGATGCCCCGGAAGGCATCCCCTCTTTCGTCTACTTCTATCGGTAACTTTACTTGGAGCTATATTTTTATTCACCACATGATATGTGTTTTGCTTGGAGCGTCTTGTATGATTTGAGTCTTTGCTTTTTAGTTTACCACAATCATCCTTGCTGTAAACACCTATTGAGAGAGCCATACATGATTTGGAATTTGTTAGAATACTCTATGTGCTTCGCTTATATCATTTGAGTTATATAGTTTTGCTCTAGTACTTCACTTATATCTTTTAGACCACGGTGGTGGATTTGTTTTATAGAAACTATTGATCTCTCATGCTTCACTTAGATTATTTTGAGAGTCTAAAATAGCATGGCAATTTTCCTAAATATTCCTAATATGCTTGGTATTCAAGAATAGTAAAAACTTTCTTATGAGTGCGTTGAATGCTATGAGAAGTTTGATGCTTGATAATTGTTTTGAGATATGAAGATGGTGATATTAAAGTTGTGCTAGTTGAGTAGTTGTGAATTTGAGAAATACTTGTGTTAAAGTTTGTGGTTCCCGTAGCATGCACATATGGTGAACCATTATGTGATGAAGTCGGAGCATGATTTATTTTTTGATTGCCTTCCTTATGAGTGGCGGTCGGGGACGAGTGATGGTCTTTTCCTACCAATCTAGCCCCCTAGGAGCATGCGCGTAATACTTTGCTTTGATAACTTGTAGATTTTTGCAATAAGTATATGAGTTCTTTATTACTAATGTTGAGTCCATGGATCATATGCACTTCTCTTCCTTCCACCATTGCTAGCCTCTCTAGTACCGTGCACCTTTCGCCGGTATCATACACCCACCATATACCTTCCTCAAATCAGCCACCATACCTACCTATTATGGCATTTCCATAGCCATTTCGAGATATATTTCCATGCAACTTTCCACCATTCCATTTATTATGACACACTCCATCATTGTCATATTGCTTAGCATGATCATGTAGTTGACATCGTATTTGTGGCAAAGCCACCATTCATAATTATTTCATACATGTCACTCTTGATTCATTGCATATCCCGGTACACCGCCGGAGGCATTCACATAGAGTCATATTTTGTTCTAAGTATCGAGTTGTAATTGTTGAGTTGTAAGAAAATAAAAGTGTGATGATCATCATTATTAGAGCATTGTCCAGTGAGGAAAGGATGATGGAGACTATGATTCCCCCACAAGTCGGGATGAGACTCCAGACGAAAAAAGAGGCCATAAAAATAAAAAAGGAGAATAGGTCCAAATAAAAAAATGAGAGAAAAAGAGAGAAGGGACAATGTTACTATCCTTTTACCACACTTGTGCTTCAAAGTAGCACCATGATATTCATGATAGAGAGTCTCTCATTTCGTCACTTTCATATACTAGTGGGAATTTTCATTATAGAACATGGCTTGTATATTCCAATGATGGGCTTCCCCAAAATGACTTAGGTCTTCGTGAGCAAGCAAGTTGGATGCACACCCACTTAGTTTCTTTTGTTGGGCTTTCATATACTTATAGCTCTAGTGCATCAGTTGCATGGCAATCCCTACTCACTCACATTGATATCTATTGATGAGCATCTCCATAGCCCGTTGATACGCCTAGTTGATGTGAGACTATCTTCTCCCTTTTTGTCTTCTCCACAACCACCATTCTATTCCACATATAGTGCTATATCCATGGCTCACGCTCATGTATTGCGTGAAGATTGAAAAAGTTTGAGAATGTCAAAAGTATTAAACAATTTCTCGGCTTGTCATCGGGGTTGTGCATGATTTAAATATTTTGTGTGGTGAAGATAGAGCATAGCCAGACTATATGATTTTGTAGGAATAACTTCCTTTGGCCATGTTATTTTGAGAATACATGATTGCTTTGTTAGTATGCTTGAAGTATTATTATTTTTATGTCAATATTAAACTTTTATCTTGAATCTTTCAGATCTGAATATTCATACCACAATTAAGAAGAATTACATTAAAATTATGCCAAGTAGCACTCCACATCAAAATTATCTTTTTTATCATTTATCTACTCGAGGACGAGCAGGAATTAAGCTTGGGGATGCTTGATACGTCTCCAACGTATCTATATTTTTTGATTGCTCCATGCTATATTATCTACTGTTTTGGACATTATTGGGCTTTATTATCCACTTTTATATTATTTTTGGGACTAACCTATTAACCAGAGGCCCAGCCCAGAATTGCTGTTTTTTTGCCTATTTTAGGGTTTCGAAGAAAAGGAATATCAAACGGAGTCCAAACGGAATGAAACCTTCGGGAACGTGATTTTCTCACCGAACATGATCCAGGAGACTTGGACCCTACGTCAAGAAATAAAGGAGGAGGCCACGAGGTAGGGGGCGCACCTACCCCCCAGGCGCGCCCTCCACCCTCGTGGGCCCCCTGTTGCTCCACCGACATACTCCTTCCTCCTATATATACCTACGTACCCCCAAACGATCAGATATAGAGCCAAAACCCTAATTCCACTACCGCAACTTTCTGTATCCACGAGATCCCATCTCGGGGCCTGTTCCGGAGCTCCGCCGGAGGGGGCATCCATCATGGAGGGCTTCTACATCAACACCATAGCCTCTCCGATGAAGTGTGAGTAGTTTACCTCAGACCTTCGGGTCCATAGTTATTAGCTAGATGGCTTCTTCTCTATTTTTGGATCTCAATACAATGTTCTCCCCTCTCTTGTGGAGATCTATTTGATGTAATCTTCGTTTTGCGGTGTGTTTGTTGAGACCGATGAATTGTGGGTTTATGATCAAGATTATCTTTGAACAATATTTGAATCTCCTCTGAATTCTTTTATGTATGATTGGTTATCTTTGCAAGTCTCTTCGAATTATCAGTTTGGTTTGGCCTACTAGATTGATCTTTCTTGCAATGGGACAAGTGCTTAGCTTTGGGTTCAATCTTGCGGTGTCCTTTCCCAGTGACAGTAGGGGCAGAAAAGCATGTATTGTATTGTTGCCATCGAGGATAACAAGATGGGGTTTTTATCATATTGCAGGAATTTATCACTCTACATCATGTCATCTTGCTGAAGGCGTTACTCTGTTTTTCATGAACTTAATACTCTAGATGGATGCTGGATAGCGGTCGATGAGTGGAGTAAAGTAGTAGATGCAGGCAGGAGTCGGTCTACTTGTCTCAGACATGATGCCTATATACATGATCATACCTAGATATTCTCATAACTATGCTCAATTCTGTCGATTGCTCAACAGTAATTCGTTCACCCACCGTAAAATACCTATGATCTTGAGAGAAGCCACTAGTGAAACCTATGGCCCCCGGGTCTATCTTCATCATATTAATCTTCCAATACTTAGTTATTTCCTTTGCTTTTTTTACTTTGCTTTTATTTTACTTTGCATCTTTATCACAAAAATACCAAAAATATTATCTTATCATATCTATCAGATCTCACTCTCGTAAGTGACCGTGTAGGGATTGACAACCCCTTATCGCGTTGGTTGCGAGGATTTATTTGTTTGTGTACGTACGATGGACTCATGCGTGACCTCCTACTGGATTGATACCTTGGTTCTCAAAAACTGAAGGAAATACTTACGCTACTTTGCCGCACCACCCTTTCCTCTTGAAGGGAAAACCAACGCAAGTGCTCAAGAGGTAGCATTAGTATGAACTCCTTGAATATCTATAGTGCTAATGATGACTGCTTTAGTCATAATGAAAATGTCTCTTATAAGCAAGTCAATTTTTGTGGAGTGCATAGAGTTTGCAAGTACACACCAAATAGGGAAGATAGATTTGTCAAGAGGCATAAGTATTTGGAAACTAAATGGTTGCAAGAAAGGCTAGATGTTTGTGCTGAAAATTTAAAATTTCTTCACCATACTTGTGAACTTTGCAGTGAACATGGTCATTTAAATTTTAAATGCAAATTGTTTCATGATCGTATCGTGTCCAAAAATTGGGATGATTTGATTTCCCTTGCACATCATAATGAACTTAGTTTGCTTTTGGGTTACAAAGAAATGAAATGTATAACTAAGCATATTCCAGAATATAAACTTGAGAAATTCCTTGATATTGATCTATAAGAAATTTTTATGTATTGTGCGGTGAATTGCATTGAAAACCCTTATATTGCCAATTACATAAAGAAAAGAAAACAAATAGAGGATGAAGAGAATACTAATGAAAGGGAAGAGGCTTCCCAATATCCTCCTATTATTTCTTATGATGAATCAGGTAACAAGGAGGAGCCTTCTATTCAACCAATCTCATCAATAGGGAGCTCTGAAAAGAGGATTAAACCCACACATGATGTGAAGAATAAAAAGAAAAGACGGAGAAGCAAAGGTAAAAATGTATCCCTCCCAAATGATGTTGCTCCTATTACTCATTGTGATGATGATAATTGTTATACTATTGGTGATATCCATACTATTAATTATGAGAGTGATTATGCTTATGTTATGAAAAGGACCAAGATTGGGGATGGTATGTTTGATGAGAATGACATGTTTGAGAATGCATTCGCTGCAATTAATGTTAGTCCCAAGCTTGGGGGATGCTATGTTTAATGGAGATGATATTTGTAGTCTCCCAAGTTTTGATATGCAAATTTATTATGATGATAGCATGCCTCCTACTTATGATGATTATATTGATGAAAGTGGATTTGGAGAGGCCATGACTTTATTTAGTAATGATTCCACTATCTTGGAAGAGGTTTCAATTGATTATGATGAGAACAAAGTTGCTACCTATGATGATTATTGTGATGACACTTATGCTATAAAAAGTAGTGATGATTATATTTATAAAACTTGTCATGATTATGATTACCATTTTCCTGAACATTACTCCTTTAATGTGGAAACAATTTATAGTATTCGAGTTTCTTATGACACTCCCACTATTCCGAATGAGAAGAATTTTGCGTATGTGGAGAGTAATAAAATTTCTATGCTTGTATATCATGAAAAGAATGCTTTATGTGACAATATTATTGTTGAATTCATTCATGAAGCTACTGAAAATTATTATGAGGGAGGAATATATGCTTGTAGGAATTGCAATAATATCAAGTTTCCTCTCTATGTGCTTAAAGTTTTGAAGTGATGCTTGTTTTGCCTTCCTATGCTAATTGATTATTTTTTCCATAAGTTGTTTGCTCACAAAATCCCTATGCATAGGAAGTGGGTTAGACTTAAATGTGCTAGTCATATTCTTCATGATTCTCTCTTTATATTTCAATTCTTATCTTTTATGTGAGCATCATTGAAATCATCATGCCTAGCTAGGGGCGTTAAACGTTAGCGCTTGTTGGGAGGCAACCCAATTTTATTTTTGTTCCTTGTTTTTTGGGTCCTATTTAGTAATAAATAATTCATCTAGCCTCTGTTTATATGAGGTTTTATGCTTTTAATTAGTGTTTGTGCCAAGTAGAACCTTTGGGAAGACTTGGGGAAAGTCTTTGCGATCTTGCTGTAAAAAACAGAAACTTTAGCGCTCACGTGATTTGATGCCATTTTTTTATTGAAGAGTGCTATTTAGTTAATTATTTGATGCCATTTTTGATGATTAATAGATAAATTCCTAACGTCCAGAAATTTATTTTATAATTTTTGGGGTTCCATAAGTAGTCAAAACCTACAAATTACTACAGACTGTTCTGTTTTTGACAAATTCTGTTTTCTATGTGTTGTTTGCTTATTTTGATGAATCTATGAGTAGTATCGGAGGGTATGAACCATATATGAGTTGGAATACAGTAGATATCATACCAATATGAATTTATAATGAGTTCACAACAGTTCCTAAGTGGTGATTTATTTTCTTATACTAACGGAGCTTACGAGTTTTCTGTTAAGTTTTGTGTTGTGAAGTTTTCAAGTTTTGGGTAAAGATTCGATGGACTATGGAATAAGGAGTGGCAAGATCCTAAGATTGGGGATTCCCAAGGCACCCCAAGGTAATATTCAAGGACAACCAAGAGCCTAAGCTTGGGGATGCCCCGGAAGGCATCCCCTCTTTCGTCTTCGTTCATCGGTAACTTTACTTGGAGCTATATTTTTATTCACCACATGATATGTGTTTTGCTTGGAGCGTCATTTTATTTTATTTTGTTTTTCTTTCTGTTTGAGTAAAATACCAAGATCTGAAATTATTAAATGTTAGAGAGTCTTCACATAGTTGCATAATTATTCGACTAGTCATTGATCTTCACTTATATCTTTTGGAGTAGTTTGTCATTTGCTCTAGTGCTTCACTTATATCTTTTTAGAGCACGATGGTAGTTTTATTTTGAAGAAATAGATGAACTCTCATGCTTCACTTATATCATTTTGAGAGTCTTTAGAACAGCATGGTAATTTGCTTTGGTTTTGAGTTTAGTCCTAATATGATGGGCATCCAAGAGGGATATAATAAAAACTTTCATATAAAGTGCATTGAATACTAGGTGAAGTTTGATAATTGATGATTGTTTTGAGATATGAAGATGGTGATATTAGAGTCATGCTAGTTGGGTAGTTGTGAATTTGAGAGATACTTGTGTTCAAGTTTGTGATTCCCGTAGCATGCACGTATGGTGAACCGTTATGTGAAGAAGTCGGAGCATGATTTATTTATTGATTATCTTCCTTATGAGTGGCGGTAGGGGACGAGCGATGGTCTTTTCCTACCACTATATCCCCCTAGGAGCATGCGCATAGTACTTTGTTTCGATAACAAATAGATTTTTGCAATAAGTATGTGAGTTCTTTATGACTAATGTTGTGTCTATGGACTATACGCAGTCTCACCCATCCACCATTGCTAGCCTCTTTAGTACCGCACAACTTTCATCGGTATCGTAATCCCACCATATACCTTACTCAAAACAGCCACCATACCTACCTATTATGGCATTTCCATAGCCATTCCGAGATATATTGCCATGCAACTTTCCACCGTTCCGTTTATTATGACACGCTTCATCATTGTCATATTGCTTTGCATGATCATGTAGTTGACATCGTATTTGTGGCAAAGCCACCGTTCATAATTCTTTCATACATGTCAGTCATGAGTCATTGCACATCCCGGTACACCGCCGGAGGAATTCATATAGAGTTATATTTTGTTCTAAGTATCGAGTTGTAATTCTTGAGTTGTAAGTAAATAAAACTGTGATGATCATCATTATTAAATTGTCCCATGTGAGGAAAGGGTGATGGAGACTATGATTCCCCCACAAGTCGGGATGAGACTCCAGACGATTTTTTTGAGAAAAAAGAGGCCATAAAAAAAGAGAAGGCCCAAAAAAACAAAAAATGAGAGAAAAAGAGAGAAGGGGCAATGCTACTATCCTTTTACCACACTTGTGCTTCAAAGTAGCACCATGATCTTCATGATAGAGAGTCTCCTATGTTGTCACTTTCATATACTAGTGGGAATCTTTCATTATAGAACTTGGCTTGTATATTCCAATGATGGGCTTCCTCAAAATGCCCCAGGTCTTCGTGAGCAAGCGAGTTGGATGCACACCCACTTAGTTTCTTTTGTTGAGCTTTCATATACTTATAGCTCTAGTGCATCCATTGCATGGCAATCCATACTCACTCACATTGATATCTATTGATGGGCATCTCCATAGCCCGTAGATACGCCTAGTTGATGTGAGAATATCTTCTCCTTTTTGTCTTCTCCACAACCACCATTCTATTCCACCTATAGTGCTATGTCCATGGCTCACGCTCATGTATTGCGTGAAGATTGAAAAAGTTTGAGAACATCAAAAGTATGAAACAATTCCTTGGCTTGTCATCGGGGTTGTGCATGATTTAAATATTTTGTGTGATGAAGATAGAGCATAGCCAGACTATATAATTTTGTAGGGATAGCTTTCTTTGGCCATGTTATTTTGAGAAGACATGATTACTTTGTTAGTATGCTTGAAATATTATTATTTTTTATTTCAATATTAAACTTTTGTCTTGAATCTTATGGATCTGAATATTCTTGTCACAATAAAGAGAATTACATGGATAAATATGTTAGGTAGCATTCCACATCAAAAATTCTGTTTTTACCATTTACCTACTCGAGGACGAGCAGGAATTAAGCTTGGGGATGCTTGATACGTCTCCAACGTATCTATAATTTTTGATTGTTCCATGCTATTATATTATCAACCTTGGATGTTTTATATGCATTTATATGCTATTTTCATATGATTCTTGGGACTAACCTATTAACCTGAGCCCAGTGCCAGTTTCTATTTTTCCTTATTTTTAACTATCGTAGAAAAGGAAAATCAAACGGAGTCCAATTGACCTGAAACTTCACGGAGATCATTTTTGGACCAGAACAAGCCCACGGAGTACCGGAGGTGGGCCAGAAGAGTCCCAAGGCCACCACCAGGGTGGGGGCGCGCCCTACCCCCTGGGCGCGCCCCCTGCCTCATGGCCGCCTCGGGAACCCCCTGACTTGTCCCCGACTCCAACAACTCTTACATAACCCAAAACTTCCAGAAAGAAACCTAGATCGGGAGTTCCGTCGCTAGAAGACTCCGTAGCCACCGAAAACCAATCTAGACCCGTTCGGGCACCCTGCCGGGGGGGATCCCTCTCCGGTGGCCATCTTCATCATCCCGGCGCTCTCCATGACGAGGAGGGAGTAGTCCACCCTTGGGGCTGAGGGTATGTACCAGTAGCTATGTGTTTGATCTCTCTCTCTCTCTCATGTTCTTGAGGTGGTACGATCTTGATGTATCGCGAGCTTTGCTATTATAGTTGGATCTTATGATGTTTCTCCCCCTCTACTCTCTTGTAATGGATTGAGTTTTCCCTTTGAAGTTATCTTATCGGATTGAGTCTTTAAGGATTTGAGAACACTTGATGTATGTCTTGCATGTGCTTATCTATGGTGATAATGGGATATCACGTGATCCACTTGATGTATGTTTTGGTGATCAACTTGCGAGTTCTGTGAACTTATGCATAGGTGTTGGCACACGTTTTCGTCTTTACTCTCCAGTAGAAACTTTGGGGCACTCTTTGAAGTTCTTTGTGTTGGTTGAATAGATGAATCTGAGATTGTGTGATGCATATCGTATAATCATACCCATGGATACTTGAGGTGACATTGGAGTATCTAGGTGACATTAGGGTTTTGGTTGATTTGTGTCTTAAGGTGTTATTCTAGTACGAACTCTAGGATAGATTGAACAGAAAGAATAGCTTCATGTTATTTCACTATGGACTCTTGAATAGATCGATCAGAAAGGATAACTTTGAGGTGGTTTCGTACCCTACAATAATCTCTTCATTTGTTCTCCGCTATTAGTGACTTTGGAGCGACTCTTTGTTGCATGTTGAGGTATAGTTATATGATCCAATTATGTTATTATTGTTGAGAGAACTTGCACTAGCGAAAGTATGAACCCTAGGCCTTGTTTCAACGCATTGCAATACCGTTTGTGCTCACTTTTATCATTAGTTACCTTGCTGTTTTTATATTTTCAGATTACAAAAACCTTTATCTACTATCCATATTGCACTTGTATCACCATCTCTTCGCCGAACTAGTGCACCTATACAATTTACCATTGTATTGGGTGTGTTGGGGACACAAGAGACTCTTTGTTATTTGGTTGCAGGGTTGCTTGAGAGAAACCATCTTCATCCTACGCCTCCCACGGATTGATAAACCTTAGGTCATCCACTTGAGGGAAATTTGCTACTGTCCCACAAACCTCTACACTTGGAGGCCCAACAACGTCTACAAGAAGAAGGTTGTGTAGTAGACATCAAGAGGGAGAAGGAAAGGGGGGCCAGCCCCCACCCCAATTCGGATTGGTCTTGGGGGGCGCGTCCCCACCTTGGCCGCCTCCTCCTCTCTCCCACTAAGGCCCAATAAGGCCCATACACTCCCCGAGGGGTTCCGGTAACCCCCCGGTACTTCGGTAAATGCCCGAACTCACCCGGAACCATTTTGATGTCCAAACATAGCCTTACAATATATCGATCTTTAGATTCCTCGTTATGTCTGTGATCATATCCGGCACTCCAAACAACCTTCGGTTCATCAAAACACATAAACTCATAATACCAATCGTCATCGAACGTTAAGGGTGCGGACCCTACAGGTTCGAGAACTATGTAGACATGACCGAGACTCAGCTCCGGTCATTAACCAATAGCGGAACCTAGATGCTCATATTGGTTCCTACATATTCTACGAAGATCTTTATCGGTCAAACCGCATAACAACATACGTTGTTCCCTTTGTCATCGGTATGTTACTTTCCCGAGATTAGATCGTCGGTATCTCAATACCTAGTTCAATATCGTTATCGGCAAGTCTCTTTACTCATTCCGTAATGCATCATCCCGTCACTAACTCATTAGTCACATTGCTTGTAAGGCTTATAGTGATGTGCATTACCAAGAGGGCCCAGAGATACCTCTCCGACAATCAGAGTGACAAATCCTAATCTCGATCTATGCCAACTCAACAAACACCATCAGAGACACCTGTAGAGCATCTTTATAATCACCCAGTTACGTTGTGACGTTTGATAGCACACTAAGTGTTCCTCCGGTATTCGGGAGTTGCATAATCTCATAGTCATAGGAACATGTATAAGTTATGAAGAAAGTAATAGCAATAAACTAAACAATCAAAGTGCTAAGCTAACGGATGGGTCTTGTCCATCACATCATTCTCTAATGATGTGATCCTATTTATCAAATGACAACACATGTCTATGGTTAGGAAACTTAACCATCTTTGATTAACGAGCTAGTCTAGTAGAGGCATAATTGGGACACTCTGTTTGTCTATGTATTCACACATGTACTAAGTTTCCGGTTAATACAATTCTAGCATGAATAATAAACATTTATCATGATATAAGGAAATATAAATAACAACTTTATTATTGTCTCTAGGGCATATTTCCTTCAGTCTCCCACTTGTACTAGAGTCAATAATCTAGTTCATATCGTCATGTGATTTCACACCAATAGTTCACATCTTTATGTGATTAGTTCACATCTCCATGTGACTAATACCCAAAAGTTTTACTAGAGTAAATAATCTTGTTCACATTGTTATGTGATTAACACCCAAAGAGTGATCATGTTTTGCTTGTGAGAGAAGTTTAGTCAACGGGTCTGCCACATTCAAAGTCGTATGTATTTTGCAAATTTTCTATGTCTACAATGCTCTGCACAGAGCTACCCTAGCTAATCGCTCCCACTTTCAATATGTATCTAGATCGAGACTTAGAGTCATCCAGATCGATGTCAAAGTTTGCATCGACGTAAGTTTTACGACGAACTCTTTGTCACCTCCATAACCGAGAAACATTTCCTTATTCCACTAAGGATAATTTTGACCGTTGTTCAGTGATCCACTCCTAGATCACTATTGTACCCTCTGGCCAAACTCATGGTGAGGTACACAATAGGTCGGGTACACAACATAGCATACTTTATAGAACCTATGACTGAGGCATAGGGAATGACTTTTCATTCTCTTTTTATTTTCTGCCGTGGTTGGGCTTTGAGTCTTTACTCAACTTCACACCTCGGAAAACAGGCAAGAACTCCTTCTTTGACTGTTACATTTTGAACTACTTCAAAAACTTGTCAAGGTATATACTCATTGAATTTTTTATCAAGCGTCTTGATCTATCTCTATAGATCTTGATGCTTAATATGTAAGCAGCTTCACTGAGGTCTTTCTTTGAATAACTCCTTTCAAACACTCCTTTATGCTTTCCAGAAAATTCTACATTATTTCTGATCAACAGTATGCCATTCACATATACTTATCAAAAAAGTTGTAGTGATCCCACTCACTTTCTTGTAAATACAGGCTTCTCCAAAAGTCTGTATAAAACCATATGCTTTGATCACACTATCAAAGCGTATATTCCAACTCCGTGAGGCTTGCACCAGTCCATAAATGGATTGCTGGAGCTTGCACACTTTGTTAGCACCTTTTGGATCGAAAAAACCTTCTGGTTGCATCATATACAACTCTTCTTTAAGATATCCATTAAGGAATGTAGTTTTGACATCCATTTGCCAAATTTCATAATCATAAAATGCAAAAATTGCTAACATGATTCAGACAGACTTAAGCATCGCTATGGGTGAGAAGGTCTCATCGTAGTCAACTCTTTGAACTTGTCGAAAACCTTTCGCAACAAGTCGAGCTTTGTAGACAGTAACATTACCGCCAGCATCAGTATTCTTCTTGAAGATCCATTTATTCTCTATGGCTTGCCGATCATCGGGCAAGTCAACCAAAGTCCACACTTTGTTCTTCATACATGGATCCCGTCTCAGATTTCATGGCCTCAAGCCATTTCGCAGAATCTGGGCTCATCATCACTTCCTCATAATTTGTAGGTTCGTCATGTTCTAGTAATATGACTTCCGAAACAGAATTATCGAACCACTCTGGTGCGGACCATATTCTGGTTGACCTACGAGGTTTAGTAGTAACTTGATCTGAAGTTTCATGATCATCATTATTAGCTTCCTCACTAATTGGTGTAGGTATCACTGGAACTGATTTCTATGATGAACTACTTTCCAATTCGGGAGAAGGTATAATTACCTTATCGAGTTCTACTTTCCTCCCACTCACTTCTTTCGAGAGAAACTCCTTCTCTAGAAAGGATCCATTCTCAGCAACAAAATATCTTGCCTTCGGATCTGTGATAGAAGGTGTACCCAACAGTTTCTTTTGGGTATCCTATGAAGACGCACTTCTCCGATTTGGGTTTGAGCTTATCAGGCTGAAACTTTTTCACATAAGCATTGCAACCCCAAACATTAAGAAACGACAGCTTAGGTTTCTTGCCAAACCACAGTTCATATGTTTCCAGTTCACTCTGAAATTCTTTGAACTTTTCAAATGTTTCAGACTTATGTTTCATCAAGTAGATATACCCATATCTTCTCAAATCTTCTGTGAAGGTCAGAAAATACCGATACCCGTCGCGAGCCTTAACATTCGTCGGATTGCATACATCAGTATGCATTATTTCCAATAAGTCAGTTGCTCGCTCCATTGTTCCGGAGAACGGAGTCTTGGTCATCTTGCCCATGAGGCATGGTTCGCAAGCATCAAGTGATTCATAATCAAGTGATTCCAAAAGCCCATCAGCATGGAGTTTCTTCATGCGCTTTACACCAATATGACCTAAACGGCAATGCCATAAATAAGTTACACTATCATTATTAACTTTGCATCTTTTGGCATCAATATTATGAATATGTGTATCATTACCATCGAGATTCAATAAACCATTTATATTAAGTGTATGACCATAGAAGGTTTTATTCATGTAAACAGAACAACAATTATTCTTTGACTTAAATGAATAATTGTATGGCAATAAACATGATCCAATCATATTCATGCTTAACGCAAACACCAAATAACATTTATTTTGGTCCAACATTAATCTCGAAGGTAGAGGGAGTGTGCGATGGTGATCTTATCCACCTTGGAATCATTTCCAACACACATCGTCACTTTGCCCATAACTAGTCTCTGTTCATTTTGTAACTCCTGTTTCAAGTTACTAATCATAGCAACTGAACCAGTATCAAATACCCAGGGGCTATTACGAACACTAGTAAAGTACACAGCAATAACATGTATATCTAATATACCTTTCACTTTTCCATCCTTCTTATCGGCAAAATACTTGGGGCAGTTCCGCTTCTAGTGACCAGTCCCTTTTGCAGTAGAAGCACTCAGTCTCAGGCTTAGTTCCAGACTTGGGCTTCTTCACTTGAGAGGCAACTTGCTTGCCATTCTTCTTGAAGTTTCCTTTCTTCCCTTTGCCGTTTTTCTTGAAACTAGTGGTCTTGTAAACCATCAACACTAGATGCTCCTTTTTGATTTCTACCTCCGCAGCCTTTAGCATCGCGAAGAGCTCGGGAATTGTCTTATCCATCCCTTGCATATTATAGATCACTACGAAGTTCTAGTAACTTGGTGACAGTGACTAGAGAACTCTGTCAATCACTATCTTATCTGGAAGATTAACTCCCACTTGATTCAAGTGATTATAGTACTCACACATTCTGAGCACATGCTCACTAGCTGAGCTATTCTCCTCCATCTTGTAGGCAAAGTACTTTGTCAGAGGTCTCATACCTCTTAACACGGGCATGAGTCTGAAATACCAATATCAGCTCTCGGAACATCTCATATGCTCTATGGCGTTTCAAAACATTTTTGAAGTCCCGGTTCTAAGCCGTAAAGCATGGTGCACTAAACTATCAAGTAGTCATCATACCGAGCTTCTCAAACATTCATAACGTCTGTATCTACTCCTCCAATAGTTCTATCACCTAGCGATGCATCAATGACATAATTCTTCTGTGCAGCAATGAGGATAATCCTCAGATCACGGACCTAGTCCGCATCATTGCTACTATCATCTATCAACTTAGTTTTCTCTAGGAACATATCAAAAATAAATGGGGAGCTACACGCGAGCTATTGATCTACAACAACATAGACATGCAAAATACTATCAGGTACTAAGTTCATGATAAATTAAAGTTCAATTAATCATATTACTTAAGAACTCCCACTTAGATAGACATCCCTCTAATCATCTAAGTGATCACATGATCCATATCAACTAAACCATGTCTGATCATCACGTGAGATGGAGTAGTTTTCAATGGTGAACATCATTATGTTGATCATATCTACTATATGATTCATGCTTGACCTTTTGGTCTCAGTGCTCCGAGGCCATATCTGCATATGCTAGGCTCGTCAAGTTTAACCCGAGTATTCTGCATGTGCAAAACTGGCTTGCACCCGTTGTATGTGAACGTAGAGCTTATCACACCCAATCATCACATGGTGTCTTGGCATGACGAAATGTAGCAACGGTGCATACTTAGGGAGAACACTTATACCTTGAAATTTAGTGAGAGATCATCTTATAATGCTACTGCCAAACTAATCAAAATAAGATGCATAAAGGATAAACATCACATGCAATCAATATAAGTGATATGATATGGCCATCATCATCTTGTGCCTTTGATCTCCATCTCCAAAGCACTATCATGATCACCATCGTCACCGGCTTGACACCTTCATCTCCATCGAAGCATCGTTGTCGTCTCGCCAACTATTGCTTCTACGACTATCGCTACCGCTTAATGATAAAGTAAAGCAATTACATGGCGATTGCATTTCATACAATAAGGCGACAACCATATGGCTCCTGCCAGTTGCCGATAATTGTGTTACAAAACATGATCATCTCATACAATATTATTTAGCATCATGTCTTGACTATATCACATCACAACATGCCCTGCAAAAACAAGTTAGACGTCCTCTACTTTGTTGTTGCAAGTTTTACGTGGCTGCTATGGGCTGAGCAAGAACCGTTCTTACCTACGCATCAAAACCACAACGATTTTTCATCAAGTGTGTTGTTTTAACCTTCAACAAGGACTGGGCGTAGTCACACTCGATTCAACTAAAGTTGGAGAAACTGACACCCGCCAGCCACCTGTGTGCGAAGCACGACGGTAGAACCAGTCTCGCGTAAGCATACGCGTAATGTCGGTTCGGGCCGCTTCATCCAATAATACCGCTGAATCAAATTATGCCATGCTGGTAAGCAGTATGACTATTATCGCCCACAACTCTTTGTGTTCTAATCGTGCATATAACATCTATGCATAGACCTGGCTCGGATGCCACTGTTGGGGAACGCAGTAATTTCAAAAAAATTCCTACGCACACGCAAGATCCATCTAGGTGATGCATAGAAACGAGAGGGGAGAGTGATGTCCACGTACCCTCGTCGACCGTAAGCAGAAGCGTTATAACAACGCGGTTGATGTAGTCGTACGTCTTCATGATCCGACCGATCCTAGCACCGAAGATACGACACCTTCGCGATATGCACACGTTCAGCTCGGTGACGTCCCACAAACTCTAGATCCAGCTTAGGTCGAGGGAGAGTTGCGTCAGCACGACAGCGTGGTGACGGTGATGATGAAGCTACCGACGCAGGGCTTCGCCTAAGCACTGCAACGATATAACCGAGGTGGAAATCTGTGGAGGGGGGCACCGCACACGGCTAAACAAACAACTTGTGTGTCTATGAGGTGCCCCCTCCCCCGTATATAAAGGAGTGGAGGAGGGGGAGGGCCGGCCCTCTCATGGCGCGCCCAAGGGGGGAGAGCTACTCCCGGTGGGAGTAGGATTCCCCCTTCCCTAGTTGGAGTAGGAGAGGAAGGAAGGAGGAGAGAGGGAGAAGGAAAGGGGGGCCGACCCCCCACCGTGATTCGGATTGGGCTTGGGGGGTGCGCCCCCACCTTGGCCGCCTCCTCCTCTCTCCCACTAAGGCCCAATAAGGCCCATACACTCCCCGAGGGGTTCCGGTAACCCCCGGGTACTCTAGTAAATGCCCGAACTCACCCGGAACCATTTTGATGTCCAAACATAGCCTTCCAATATATTGATCTTTATGTCTCGACCATTTCGAGACTCCTCATTATGTGCGTGATCACATCCGGGACTCCGGACAACCTTCAGTTCATCAAAACACATAAACTCATAATACCAATTGTCATCGAACGTTAAGCGTGCGGACCCTACGGGTTCGAGAAGTATGTAGACATGACCGAGACTCATCTCCGGTCAATAACCAATAGCGGGACCTAGATGCTCATATTGGTTCCTACATATTCTACGAATATCTTTATCGGTCAAACCGCATAACAACATACGTTGTTCCCTTTGTCATCGGTATGTTACTTGCCCGAGATTCGGTCGTTGGTATCTCAATACCTAGTTCAATCTCGTTACCGGCAAGTCTCTTTACTCATTCCGTAATGCATCATCCCGTAACTAACTCATTAATCACATTGCTTGCAAGTCTTATAGTGATGTGCATTACCGAGAGGGCCCAAAGATACCTCTCCGACAATCAGAGTGACAAATCCTAATCTCGATCTATGCCAACTCAACAAACACCATCGGAGACACCTGTAGAGCATCTTTATAATCACCTAGTTACGTTGTGATGTTTGATAGCACACTAAGTGTTCCTCCGGTATTCGGGAGTTGCATAATCTCATAGTCATAGGAACATGTATAAGTTATGAATAAAGCAGTAGCAATAAACTAAACGATCAAAGTGCTAAGCTAACGGATGGGTCTTGTCCATCACATCATTATCTAATGATGTGATCCTGTTCATCAAATGACAACACATGTCTATGGTTAGGAAACTTAACCATCTTTGATTAACGAGCTAGTCTAGTAGAGGCATACTAGGGACACTCTGTTTGTCTATGTATTCACACATGTACTAAGTTTCCAGTTAATACAATTCTAGCATGAATAATAACATTTATCATGATATAAGGAAATATAAATAACAACTTTATTATTGCCTCTAGGGCATATTTCCTTCAGATCCCTCACGCTTGCGCGACACGGAGAGCACCATAGGACTGCACCAATAATAAAACATGCAACTCAAACCAATCACGATCATCAATTAACCCATAGGACAAAACGGATCTACTCAAACATCATAGGCTAGCCATACATCATTGGGAAATAATATATAGCGTTGAGCACCATGTTTAAGTAGAGATTACAGCGGGTAAAAGAGGGGTTACACTGCTGCATAGATGGGGGAAGAGTTGGTGATGACGGTGGTGAAGTTGTTGGTGTAGATCGTTGTCGCGATGATGGCCCCGGCGGCGTTCCGGCGCCACCGGGAGAGAGGGGCAGAGAGCTGATACGTCTCCAACGTATCTATAATTTTTGATTGTTCCATGCTATTATATTATCTGTTTTGTATGTTAATGGGCTTATTTATACACTTTTATATTATTTTTGGGACTAACCTACTAACCCAAGGCCCAGTGCAAATTGCTGTTTTTTTGCCTATTTCAGTGTTTCGCAGAAAAGGAATATCAAACGTAATCCAAACGAAATGAAACATTCGGGAGAGTTATTTTTGGAACAAACGTGATCCAGGGGACTTGAGTAGACGTCAAGAAAGAAACGGGGTGGCCATGAGACAGGGAGGCGCGCCTGCCCCCTGGGTGTGCCCCCACCCTCGTGGGCCCCTCGCAGCTCCACCGACCTACTTCTTCCTCCTTTATATATCCATATAACCCGAAAACATCCAGGAGCACCACAAAACCCTATTTCCACCGCCGCAACCTTCTGTACCCAAGAGATCCCATCTTGGGGCCTTTTCCGGAGCTCCGCCGGAGGGGGGAATCGATCACGGAGGGCTTCTACATCAACACCATAGCCTCTCCGATGATGTGTGAGTAGTTTACCACAGACCTTTGGGTCCATAATTATTAGCTAGATTGCTTCTTCTCTCTCTTTGGATCTCAATACAATGTTCTCCTCGATCTTCTTGGAGATCTATTTGATGTAACTCCTTTTGCGGTGTGTTTGTCGAGATCCGATGAATTGTGGGTTTATGATCAAGTTTATCTATGAACAATATTTGATTCTTCTTTGAAATATTTTATGTATGATTTGCTATCTTTGTGAGTCTCTTCAAATTATCAGTTTGGTTTGGCCTACTAGATTAATCTTTCTTGCAATGGGAGAAGTGCTTAGCTTTGGGTTCAATTTTGCGGTGTCCTTTCCCAGTGACAACAGGGGCAGCAAGGCACGTATTGTATTGTTGCCATCGAGGATAAAAAGATGGGGTTTATATCATATTGCTTGAGTTTATCCCTCTACATCATGTCATCTTGCCTAATGCGTTACTCTGTTCTTATGAACTTAATACTCTAGATGCATGTTGGATAGCGGTCGATGTGTGGAGTAATAGTAGTAGATGCAGAATTGTTTCGGTCTACTTGTCGCAGACGTGATTCCTATATACATGATCATGCCTAGATATTCTCATAATTATGCACTTTTCTATCAATTGCTCGATAGTAATTTGTTCACCCACCGTAATACTTATGCTATCTTGAGAGAAGCCACTAGTGAAACCTATGGCCCCGGAGTCTATCTTTTATCATACAAGTTTCCAATCTATTTTATTTTGCAATCTTTACTTTCAATCTATATCACAAAAATACCAAAAATATTTATCTTATTATTATTATCTCTATCAGATCTCACTCTCGTAAGTGACCGTCAAGGGATTGACAACCCCTTTATCGCGTTGGTTGCAAGGTTCTTATTTGTTTGTGTAGGTACGAGGGACTTGTGTGTAGTCTCTTACTGGATTGATACCTTGGTTCTCAAAAACTGAGCGAAGTACTTACGCTACTTTGCTGCATCACTCTTTCCTCTTCAAGGGAAAACCAACGCAATGCTCAAGAGGTAGCAAGAGCCCCCCTTCTTCTTCTTCCTTGACCTTCCCCTAGATGGGAGAAGGGGTTCCCCTCTGGTCCATGGCCTCCATGGCGGCGGATTGGTGAGATCCCCTCCGTGATTGGATCTCTCTCTGTTTCCTTCTGTTTCTGCGCTCCCTAATTCTACCCTTTCACCATTTCTTAAATTCCTGGAGATCTGTAACTCTGATTGGGCTGAAATTTTGACACAATTTTTATCCGGATATTGGATATCTTGCGGCCAAAGAAGGGCACCAACCGCCTTACGGAGTGGCCACGAGGGACCAGGGCGCGCCCTACCCCTTGGGGCGCGCCCCTAACCCTCGTGGGCCCCTCAGGCATCGTATCGCGTTGATTCCACTTCCCAAAATTCACATATATACCAAAAAAATCTACGTAAGTTTTTATCCCGTTTGCACTCCGTTTGATATGGATTTTCCGTGAAACAAAAAACATGCAACAAACAGGAACTCAAACTGGGCACTGGTTCAATATGTTAGTCCCAAAAATAGTATAAAAAGTTGCCAAAAGTATGTAAAAGTTGTAGAATATTGGCATGGAACAATCAAAAATTATAGATACGACGGAGATGTGTCAATAAGCAGCTTCACCGAGGTCTTTCATTGAAAAATGCACATTCAAGTATCCTTTTATGCTATCTAGAAATTTGGTATCATTTCCAATCAGTAATATGTCATCCACATATAACACGAGAAATGCTAAAGAGCTCCCACTCACTCTTTTGTAAATACAGGCTTCTCCGTAAGTCCGTATAAAATCATATGCTTTGGTCCCATCATCAAAGCGTATATTCCAACTCTCAGATGCTTGCACCAGTCCATAAATGGATCACTGGAGCCTACACACTTTGTTAGCACCTTTTGGATCGACAAAACCTTCCGGTTGCATCATATACAACTCTTCTTTAAGAAACCCATTAAGGAATGCAGTTTTGATGTCCATTTGCCAGATTTTATAATCATAAAATGCGGCAATTGCTAACATGATTCGAACGGACTTAAGCATCGCTACAGGTGATAAAGTCTCATCATAGTCAACCCTTGAACTTGTTGAAAATCTTTTGTGACAAGTCGAACTTTGTAGATAGTGATATTACTATTAGCGTCTATCTTCTTCTTGAAGATCCATGTATTATCAATGGCTTGTTCCTACGTCTTGAGCTTGCGTTGGTTGTCCCTGAAGAGGAAGGGATGATGCAGCAGAGTAGCGTAAGTATTTCCCTCAGTTTTTTAGAACCAAGGTATCAATCCAGTAGGAGGCCACGCTCAAGTCCCTCGTACCTGCACAAAACGATAGCTACTCACAACCAACGCGATTAGGGGTTGTCAATCCCTTCACGGTCCCTTACGAGAGTGAGATGTGATAGATATAATATTTTTGGTATTTTTGGTACAAAGATGCAAAGTAAAAAAGCAAAGGCAAAGTAAAAGGCAAAGCAAGATTAAAGTGATGGAGATTGATATGATGAGAATAGACACGGGAGCCATAGGTTTCACTAGTGGCTTCTCTCAAGAGCATAAGTATTCTACGGTGGGTGAACAAATTACTATTGAGCAATTGATAGAATTGAGCATAGTTATGAGAATATCTAGGCATGATCATGTATATAGGCATCACGTCCGTGACAAGTAGCCCGAAACGATTTTGCATCTACTACTATTACTCCACTCATCGGCCGCTATCCAGCATGCATCTAGAGTATTAAGTTAAAAACAGAGTAACGCCTTAAGCAAGATGACATGATGTAGAGAGATAAATTCATGTAATATGAAATAAAACCCCATCTTGTTATCCTCGATGTCAACGATGCAATATGTGCATTGATACCCCTTCTGTCACTGGGAAAGGACACCGCAAGATCGAACCCAAAGCTAAGCACTTCTCCCATGGCAAGAACTACCAATCTAGTTGGCCAAACCAAACGGATAATTCGAAGAGACTTGCGAAGATAACCAATCATATATAAAAGAATTCAGAGAAGATTCAAATATTATTCATAGATAGACTTGATCATAAACCCACAATTCATCGGTCTCAACAAACACACCACAAAAAGAAGATTACATCGAAGATCTCCACAAGAGAGGGGGAGAACTTTGCATTGAGATTCAAAGAGAGAGAAGAAGCCATCTAGCTACTAACTATGGACCAAAGGTCTGAGGTAAACTACTCACACTTCATCAGAGGGGCTATGATGATGTAGAAGCCCTCCGTGATGACAGCCCTCTTCCGGCGGAGCTCCGGAACAGGCCCCAAGATGGGATCTCGTGGATACAGAAAGTTGCGGCGGTGGAATTAGATTTTTGGCTCCTGTTCTGATCGTTTGAGGGTACGTGTGTATATATAGGAGGAAGGAGTACGTCAGTGGAGCACCGAGGGGCCCACGAGGCAGGGGGGCGCCCCCCACCGTCATGACCGCCTCTTTTGTTCCTTGGAGCAGGGTCCAAGTCTCCTGGATTACATTCGGTGAGAAAATCACGTTCCCGTAGATTTTATTCCATTTGGACTCCGTTTGATATTCCGTTTCTTCGAAACACTGAAATAGGCAAAAAATAGCAATTCTAGGCTGGGCCTCCGGTTAATAGGTTAGTCCCAAAAATAATATAAAAGTAGATAATAAAGCCCAATATAGTCCAAAACAGTAGATAATATAGCATGGAGCAATCAAAAATTATAGATACGTTGGAGACGTATCAGGCATCCCCAAGCTTAATTCCTGCTCGTCCTCGAGTAGGTAAATGATAAAAAGAGAATTTTTGATGCGGAGTGCTACTTGGCATAATTTCAATGCAACTCTTCTTAATTGTGATATGAATATTCAGATTAGAAATATTCAAGACAAAAGTTTATATTGACATAAAAATAATAATACTTCAAGCATACTAACAAAGCAATTATGTCTTCTCAAAATAACATGGCCAAAGAAAGTTATCCCTACAAAATCATATAGTCTGGCTATGCTCTATCTTCACCACACAAAATATTTAAATCATGCACAACCCCGATGACAAGCCAAGCAATTGTTTCATACTCTAACTTTTTCAAAACTTTTTCAATCTTCACGCAATACATGAGCGTGAGCCATGGATATAGCACTATAGGTGGAATAGAATGGTGGTTGTGGAGAATACAAAAAGGAGAAGATAGTCTCACATCAACTAGGCGTATCAACGGGCTATGAAGATGCCCATCAGTAGATATCAATGTGAGTGAGTAGGGATTGCCATGCAACGGATGCACTAGAGCTATAAGTATATGAAAGCTCAAAAAGAAACTAAGTGGGTGTGCATCCAACTTGCTTGCTCATGAAGACCTAGGGCAATTTGAGGAAGCCCATCGTTGGAATATACAAGCCAAGTTCTATAATGAAAAATTCCCACTAGTATATGAAAGTGATAACATGAGAGACTCTCTACTATGAAGATCATGGTGCTACTTTGAAGCACAAGTGTGGTAAAATGATAGTAACATTTTCCCTTCTCTCTTTTTCTCTCATTTATATATATATATATATATATATATATATATTTTATATTTTTTTCGGCCTTTTCTCTTTTTTTATGGCCTCTTTTTATTTGGGCTTCTTTGGCTTCTTTTTTTTTATTTTTCGTCCGGAGTCTCATCCCGACTTATGGGGAATCATAGTCTCCATCATTCTTTCCTCACTGGGACAATGCTCTAATAATGATGATCATCACACTTTTATTTTTCTTACAACTCAATACTTAGAACAAAATATGACTCTATATGAATGCCTCCGGCGGTGTACCGGGATATGCAATATGACAATGATGGAGTGTGTCATGATAAACGGAACGGTGGAAAGTTGCATGGCAATATATCTCGGAATGGCTATGGAAATGCCATAATAGGTAGGTATGGTGGCTGTTTTGAGGAAGGTATATGGTAGGTGTATGATACCGGCGAAAGGTGCGCGATATTAGAAAGGCTAGCAAAGGTCGAAGCGTGAGAGTGCGTATGATCCATGGACTCAAAATTAGTCATAAAGAACTCATATACTTATTGCAAAAATCTAGAAGTTATCAAAGCAAAGTATTACGCGCATGCTCCTAGGGGGATAGATTGGTAGGAAAAGACCATCGCTCGTCCCCGACTGCCACTCATAAGGAAGACAATCAATAAATAAATCATGCTCCGACTTCATCACATAACGGTTCACCATACGTGCATGCTACGGGAATCACAAACTTTAACACAAGTATTCTTTAAATTCACAACTACTCAACTAGCATGACTTTAATATTATCACCTCCATGTCTCAAAACAATTATCATGCTTCAATCTTTTCTTAGTATTCAACACACTCAAAAGAAAGTTTCACAAATCTTGAATACCAACCATATTATTATTAAGCAAATTACCATGCTATTAAGAGACTCTCAAAATAATTTAAGTGAAGCATGAGAGATCAATAATTTCTTTAAAACAAATCCAGCACCATGCTCTAAAATATCTAAGTGAAGCACATAGAGCAAAATTATAACGCTCAAAAGATATAAGTGAAGCACATAGAACAAAAACTACTTAGCTCAAAAGATATAAGTGAAGCACATAGAGTATTCTATCAAATTTTAATTCATGTATGGCTCTCTCAAAAGGTGTGTACAGAAAGGATGATTGTGGCATACTAAGACACAAAGACACAAATAATACAAGACGCTCCAAGCAAAACACATATCATGTTGGTGAATAAAAATATAGCTCCAAGTAAATTACCGATGGAAGTGGACAAAAGAGGGGATGCCTTCTGAGGCATCCCCAAGCTTTGACTTTTTGGTGTCCTTGGATTATCTTGGGGGTGCCATGGGCATCCCCAAGCTTAGGCTCTTGCCACTCGTTGTTCCATGACCCATCACAAGAATTCACCCAAAACTTGAAAACTTCACAACACAAAACTCAAAATAGAAAAACTCGTGAGCTCCGTTAGCGAAAGAAAACAAAAGACCACTTCAAGGTACTGTAATGAACTCATTATTTATTTATATTGGTTTTAAACCTACTGTATTCCAACTTCTCTATGGATTATAAACTATTTTACTAGCCATAGATTCATCAAAATAAGCAATCAACACACGAAAAACAGAATCTGTCAAAAACAGAACAGTCTGTAGTAATCTGTGGCTAGCGCAAGATCTGGAACCCCAAAAATTCTAAAATAAATTTCTGGACGTGACGAATTTATCTATTAATCATCGTCAAAAAGAATTAACTAAATAGCACTCTTCAAATAACAATGACAGCAGTTCTCCTGAGCGCTAAAGTTTCTGTTTTTTACAGCAAGTTCAACAAGACTTTCCCCAAGTCTTCCCAACTGTTCTACTTGGCACAAACACTAATTAAACACAAAAAACACAACCAAAACAGAGGCTAAATAATTTATTTATTACTAAGCAGGAGAAAAAGGCAAGGAATAAAAATAAAATTGGGTTGCCTCCCAACAAGCGCTATCATTTAACGCCCCTAGCTAGGCATAAAAGCGAGGATATATCTAGGTATTGCCATCTTTGATACGCAATCCATAAGTGGCTCTCATGATAGTTTTATATGAAAATTTTATTTTATTTCTAGGAAAGTGTTCCATGCCTTTTTTAATGGAAATTGAAATCTAATATTCCCTTCCTTCATATCGATAATCGCACCAACCGTTCTAAGGAAAGGTCTACCAAGAATAATAGGGCAAGAAGGATTACAACCTATATCAAGAACAATGAAATCTACGGGCACATAATTCCTATTTGCAACAATAAGAACATCATTAATCCTTCCCATAGGTTTCTTAATAGTGGAATCCGCAAGATGCAAGTTTAGAGAGCAATCATCAAAATTACAGAAATCTAGCAAATCACACAAAGTTTTGGGAATAGTAGAAACACTAGCACCCAAATCACACAAAGCATAAAACTCATGATATTTAATTTTAATTTTAATAGTTGGTTCCCACTCATCATAGAGTTTTCTAGGGATAGAAACTTTCAACTCAAGTTTTTCTTCATAAGATTGCATCAAGGCATCAACAATATGTTCGGTGAAGGCTTTATTTTGACTGTAAGCATGTGGAGAATTTAGCACGGATTGCAACAAGGAAATACAATCAATAAAAGAGCAACTTTCATAATTAAATTCCTTGAAATCCAATATAGTGGGTTTAGCAACATCTAGATTTTTATTTCTTTCAATCCCACTTTCATCAATTTCATCATTAAGATCTAAATACTCCGAATTTATAGAACGCCTTCTAGGTAAAGGAAGATCATATTCAGTTTCATCAAGATTCATATTGCAAAACAAAGATTTAATAGGGGACACATCAATAACTTTTAGAACTTCATCTTGATTTTCATAGGAATTGAAAGAACACGCTTTAATAAAGGCATCTTTGGAAGCACGCATCCTAGCGGTTCTTTCCTTGCACTCATCAATGGAAATTCTCATGGCTTTGAGAGACTCATTGATATCATGCTTAGGAGGAATAGATCTAATATTTAAAGAATCAACCTCAAGAGAAATTCTATCAACGTTCCTAGCAAAATCATCAACTTTAAGCAATTTCTCTTCAAGCAAAGCATTAAAATTCTTTTGTGAATTTATAAACTCTTTAACACTAGTCTCAAATTCAGAGGGCATCTTATTATAATTTCCATAAGAGTTGTTGTAGGAATTCCCATAATTATTAGAAGGATTACTAGGATATGGCCTAGGATTAAAATTCCCTATATAAGCGTTGTTACCAAAATTATTCCTGGCAACAAAATTCACATCCATAGATTCATTGTTATTCTCAATCAAAGTTGACAAAGGCATATCATTAGCATCAGAAGAAACACTCTTAGTAGCAAATAATTTCATAAGTTCATCCATCTTTGCACTCAAAACATTGATTTCTTCTATCGCATGCACTTTTTTATTAGAAGATCTTTCAGTATGCCATTGAGAATAATTAACCATAATATTATCTAGGAGTTTAGTAGCATCTCCTAAAGTGATTTCCATAAAAGTGCCTCCCGCAGCCGAATCTAAAAGATTTCTAGAAGCAAAATTCAATCCGGCATAAAAAATTTGTATGATCATCCACAAATTCAAACCATGAGTAGGGCAATTACGTATCATTAATTTCATTCTCTCCCAAGCTTGTGCAACATGTTCATGATCATGTTGCTTAAAATTCATAATATCGTTTCTAAGATAGATGATCTTAGCGGGAGGAAAATACTTAGAGATAAAAGCATCTTTGCACTTGTTCCATGAATCAATACTATTTTTAGGCAAAGACGAAAACCAAGCTTTAGCACGATCTCTAAGCGAAAAAGGAAATAGCTTCAATTTAACGACGCCATTATTGACATATTTTTTCTTTTGCATATCACATAAATCAACGAAACTATTCAGATGAGTAGCGGCATCTTCACTAGGAAGGCCGGCGAATTGATCATTCATAACAAGATTCAACAAAGTAGCATTGATTTCACAAGATTCAGCATCGGTAAGAGGAGCAATCGGAGTGCTAAGGAAATCATTATTATTGGTATTGGTGAAGTCACACAATTTAGTAGTATCTTGAGCCATCGCGACAAACAAGCAATCTTACACATGAGCAAACAAGAGCAAACGGGGAAAAGAAGCAAATAGAGAGGGAGGATAGAGAGAGAGGGCGAATAAAACGGCAAGGGTGAATTGGGGGGAGAGGCAAACGAGAGGCAAATGGCAAATAATGTAATGCGAGAGATAGGGATTGTGATGGGTACTTGGTATGTTGAATTTTTGCGTAGACTCCCCGGCAACGGCGCCAGAAATCCTTGTTGCTACGTCTTGAGCTTGCATTGGTTTTCCCCAAAGAGGAAGGGATGATGCAGCAGAGTAGCGTAAGTATTTCCCTCAGTTTTTGAGAAGCAAGGTATCAATCCAGTAGGAGGCCACGCTCAAGTCCCTCGTACCTGCACAAAACGATAGCTACTCGCAACCAACGCATTTAGGGGTTGGCAATCCCTTCACGGTCAATTACGAGAGTGAGATGTGATAGATATAATATTTTTGGTATAAAGATGCAAAGTAAAAAAGCAAAGGCAAAGTAAAAGGCAAAGCAAGATTAAAGTGATGGAGATTGATATGATGAGAATAGACACGGGGGCCATAGGTTTCACTAGTGGCTTCTCTCAAGAGCATAAGTATTCTACGGTGGGTGAACAAATTACTGTTGAGCAATTGACAGAATTGAGCATAGTTATGAGAATATCTAGGCATGATCATGTATATAGGCATCACGTCCGTGACAAGTAGACCGAAACGATTTTGCATCTACTACTATTACTCCACTCATCGGCCGCTATCCAGCATGCATCTAGAGTATTAAGTTAAAAACAGAGTAACGCCTTAAGCAAGATGACATGATGTAGAGAGATAAATTCATGCAATATGAAATAAAACCCCATCTTGTTATCCTCGATGGCAACGATGCAATATGTGCATTGCTGCCCCTTCTGTCACTGGGAAAGTCCACCGTAAGATCGAACCCAAAGCTAAGCACTTCTCCCATGGCAAGAACTACCAATCTAGTTGGCCAAACCAAACGGATAATTCGAAGAGACTTGCGAAGATAACCAATCATACATAAAAGAATTCAGAGAAGATTCAAATATTATTTATAGATAGACTTGATCATAAACCCACAATTCATCGGTCTCAACAAACACACCACAAAAAGAAGATTACATCGAATAGATCTCCACAAGAGAGGGGGAGAACTTTGTATTGAGATTCAAAGAGAGAGAAGAAGCCATCTAGCTACTAACTATGGACCCGAAGGTCTGAGGTAAACTACTCACACTTCATCAGAGGGGCTATGATGATGTAGAAGCCCTCCGTGATGACGGCCCTCTTCCGGTGGAGCTCCGGAACAGGCCTCAAGATGGGATCTCGTGGATACAGAAAGTTGCAACGGTGGAATTAGGTTTTTGGCTCCTATTCTGATCGTTTGAGGGTACGTGTGTATATATAGGAGGAAGGAGTACGTCGGTGGAGCACCGAGGGGCCCACGAGGCAGGGGGGCGCGCCCTAGGGGGGCGTCCCCCACCGTCGTGACCGCCTCTTTTGTTCCTTGGAGCAGGGTCCAAGTCTTCTGGATGACGTTCGGTGAGAAAATCACGTTCCCGAAGATTTTATTCCGTTTGGACTCCGTTTGATATTCCGTTTCTTCGAAACACTGAAATAGGCAAAAAAATAGCAATTCTAGGCTGGGCCTCCGGTTAATAGGTTAGTCCCAAAAATAATATAAAAGTAGATAATAAAGCCCAATATAGTCCAAAACAGTAGATAATATAGCATGGAGCAATCAAAAATTATAGATACGTTGGAGACGTATCACTTGCGGATCATCAGGCTGTCCACCAAAGTCCACACTTTGTTCTCATACACGGATCCTATCTCAGACTTCATGGCCTCAAGCCATTTGTCGGAATCGGGGCTCATCATAACTTCTTCATAGTGAAGGAAATATGCCCTAGAGGCAATAATAAAGTTGTTATTTATATTTCCTTATATCATGATAAATGTTTATTATTCATGCTAGAATTGTATTAATCGGAAACTTAGTACATGTGTGAATACATAGACAAACAAAGTGTCCCTAGCTAGTATGCCTCTACTTGACTAGCTCCTTAATCAAAGATGGTTAAGTTTCCTGGCCATAAACATGTGCTGTCATTTGATGAATGGGATCACATCATTAGAGAATGATGTGATGGACAAGACCCATCCTTTAGCTTAGCATTATGATCGTTTAGTTCTATTGCTATTGCTTTCTTCATGACTTATACATATTCCTATGACTATGAGATTATGCAACTCCCGAATACCGGAGGAACACTTTGTGTGTTATCAAACGTCACAACGTAACTGGGTGATTATAAACATGCTCTACAGGTGTCTCCGAAGGTGTTTGTTGAGTTGGCATAGATCAAGATTAGGATTTGTCACTCCGTGTATCAGAGAGGTATCTTTGGGCCCTCTCGGTAATGCACATCACTATAAGCCTTGCAAGCAATGTGACTAATGAGTTAGTTATGGGATGATGCATTACGGAACGAGTAAAGAGACTTGCCGGTAACGAGATTGAACTAGGTATGATGATACCAATGATCGAATCTCGGGCAAGTAACATACCGATGACAAAGGGAATGACGTATGTTGTTATGCGGTTTGACCGATAAAGATCTTTGTAGAATGTAGAGCCAATATGAGCATCCAGGTTCCGCTATTGGTTATTGACTGGAGATGTGTCTCGGTCATGTCTACATAGTTCTAGAACCCGTAGGGTCCACACGCTTAACGTTCGATGACGATTTGTATTATGAGTTATGTGTTTTGGTGACCGAAGTTTGTTCGGAGTCCCGTATGAGATCACAGACATGACGAGGAGTCTCAAAATGGTCGAGAGGTAAAGATTGATATATTGGAAGGTTATATACGGACACCGGAATGGTTCCGAAGAAGATCGGGGATTTTTCGGAGTACCGGGAGGTTACCAGACCCCCCCCCCCCCACCGGGGAAAGTTAATGGGCCTATTGGGCCATAGTGGAGGAGAGGAGGCAGGCCACGGGAGGAGGCGCGCGCCCCCCTTGCCCAATCCGAATTGGACAAGGGGAGGGGGCGCGGCCCCCCTCTTTCCTTCTCCCTCTCTCTCCCTTCCCCTTTCCCCCTCTTCGTTGGAAGGAAAGGGGGGCCGAATCCTACTAGGAATGGAGTCCTAGTAGGACTCCCCCCATGGCGCGCCCCCCTTGGGCCGGCCTCCTCTCCCCCTCCTTTATATACGTGGGCAAGGGGCACCTCAAAGCACAACAGTTGTTTCTTAGCCGTGTGCGGTGCCCCCCCATAGTTTATCACCTCGGTCATAGTGTCATAGTGCTTAGGCGAAGCCCTGCGCGAATCACGTCACCAACACCATCACCACGCCATCGTGCTGACGAAACTCTCCCTCGACCCTCTACTGGATCAAGAGCTCGAAGGATGTCATCGTGCCGTACGTTCGGTACTTGGATCGGATGGATCGTGAATACGTTCGACTACATCAACCGCGTTAACTAAACGCTTCCGCTTTCGGTCTAAGAGGGTACGTGGACACACTCTCCCGTCTCGTTGCTATGCTTCTCCTTGATAGATCTTGCATGATCGTAGGAATTTTTTTGAATTACTATGTTCCCCAACACATTGTTCTAAGGTTCACCGTTGTCTAACAACATGGCTTCCAGTACAGGGTTACCGTACCATTCTAGTGCGGTACGTTATCTCGTTGACCTACGAGGTTCGGTAGTAAATTGATCTGAAGTTTCATGGTCATTATCATTAGCTTATTCTCTAGTTGGCGTAGATATCACGGGGCGGTTTTCTCTGATGTGCTACTTTCCAATTCGAGAGAATGTACAACTACCTCATCAAGTTCTACTTTCCTCCCACTCACTTCTTTCGAGAGAAACTCCTTCTCTAGAAATGACCCATTCTTAGCAACAAAGATCTTGCCTTCGGATCTACGGTGGAAGGTATAACCAATAGTTTCTTTAGGGTATCCTATGAAGATGCACTTCTCCGCTTTGGGTTCGAGCTTATCAGGCTGAAGCCTTTTGACATAAGCGTTGCATCCCCAAACTTTAAGAAATGTCAGCTTAGGTTTCTTGCCAAACCATAGTTCATATGGTGTCATCTCTATGGATCTAGACGGTGCCCTATTTAACATGAATGCGACTGTCTCTAATGCATAACCCCAAAATGATAAAGGCAAATCGGCAAGAGACATCATAGAACACACCATATCTAATAAAGTACGGTTACGACCTTCGGACACACCATTATGCTGTGGTGTTCTAGATGGCGTGAGTTGTGAAACTATTCCACATTGTCTTAAATGAAGGCCAAACTCGTAACTCAAATATTCGCCTCCGCGATCAAATCATAGAAACTTTATTTTCTTGTTACGATGATTCTCCACTTCACTATGATTTTTTTTGAACTTTTCAAATGTTTCAGACTTGTGTTTCATTAAGTAGATATACCTATACCCACTTAAATCATTGTGAAGGATAGAAAATAATGATACCCGCCGTGTGCTTCAACACTCATCGAACCGCATACATCGGTATGTATTATTTCAAATAAGTCATTAGCTCGCTCCATTGTTCCGGAGAATGGAATTTTAGTCATCTTACCCATGAGGCATGCTTCTTAATAAAGTGATTCCAAAAGTCCATCAGCATGGAGTTTCTTCATGCGCTTTACACCAATATATGACCTAAACGGCAGTGCCACAAGTATGTTGCACTATCATTATCAACTTTGCATCTTTTGGCATCAATATTATGAATATGTGTGTCACTACGATCGAGATTCAACAAGAATAGACCATTCATCAAAGGTGCATGGCCATAAAAGATATTACTCACATAAATAGAACAACCATTATTCTTTGACTTAAATGAATAACCATTTCGCAATAAACAAGATCCATATATATTGTTCATGCTCAACGCTGGCACCAAATAACAATTATTGGGGTCTAAAACTAATCCCGAAGGTAGATGTAGAGGTAGTGTGACGACGACGACCACATCAACCTTAGAACCATTCCCAACGCGTATCGTCACCTCATCCTTAGCCAATCTTCATTTATTTTGCAGCTCCTGTTTTGAGTTACAAATATGAGCAACCGAACCAGTATCAAATACCCCGACGCTACTATGAGCATTAGTAAGATACACATCAATAACATGTATATCAAATATACCTTTGTTTACTTTGCCATCCTTCTTATCTTCCAAGTATTTGGGGCAGTTCCGCTTCCAATGACCATTTCCTTTGCAGTAGAAGCACTCAGTTTCAGGCTTGGGTCCATCTTTGGGCTTCTTCACGGGAGCGACAACTTGCTTGCCATTCTTCTTGAAGTTCCCTTTCTTTCCCTTGCCATTTTTCTTGAAACTACTGGTCTTGTTAACCATCAACACTTGATGCTCCTTCTTGATTTCTACCTCCGCCGATTTCAACATCGCGAGGAGCTTGGGAATCATTTTCGTCATCCCTTGCATGTTATAGTTCATCAGCGAAGCCTTTGTAGTTTGGTGTCAGTGACCGAAGAACTCTGTCAGTAACACTCTCAACTGGAAGATCAATTCTCAGCCGAGTCAAGTGGTTATCATACCCAGACATTTTGAGTATGTGTTCACTGACAGAACTGTTCTCCTCCATCTTACAGCTAAAGAACTTGTTGTAGACTTCATATCTCTCAACCTGGGCATTTTCTTGAAATATTAACTTCAGCTCTTGGAACATCTCATATGCTCTGTGGCGTTCAAAGCAATTTTGAAAGTCCCGGTTCTAAGCCGTAAAGCATGGCACACTGAACTATCGAGTAGTCATCAGATTCAGCCTGCCAGATGTTCATAACATTTGCTTCAGCTCCTGCAGTGGGTCTGTCACCTAGCGCTGCATCAAGAACATAATTCTCCTATGCAGCAATGAGGATAATCCTCAAGTTACGGACCCAGTCCATGTAGTTGCTGATGTCTACTACACAACCTTCTTCTTGTAGACGTTGTTGGGCCTCCAAGTGCAGAGGTTTGTAGGACAGTAGAAAATTTCCCTCAAGTGGATGACCTAAGGTTTATCAATCCGTGGGAGGCGTAGGATGAAGATGGTCTCTCTCAAACAACCCTGCAACCAAATAACAAAGAGTCTCTTGTGTCCCCAACACACCCAATACAATGGTAAATTGTATAGGTGCACTAGTTCGGCGAAGAGATGGCGATACAAGTGCAATATGGATAGTAGATAATGGTTTTTGTAATCTGAAAATATAAAAACAGCAAGGTAATTGAGGGCGTCCTGGATTAGGGGGTCTCCGGACAGCCGGACTATCTCCATTGGCCGGACTGTTAGACTATGAAGATACAAGATTGAAGACTTCGTCTCGTGTCCGGATGGGACTCTACTTGGCGTGGAAGGCAAGCTAGGCAGTACGGATATGGATATCTCCTCCTTTGTAAATGACCTTGTGTAACCCTAACCGTCTCCGGTGTCTATATAAACCGAAGGGTTTTAGTCCGTAGGACAACAACCATAAACATACAATCATACCATAGGCTAGCTCCTAGGGTTTAGCCTCTCTGATCTCGTGGTAGATCTACTCTTGTACTACCCCTATCATCAATATTAATCAAGCAGGGCGTAGGGTTTTACCTCCATCAAGAGGGCCTGAACCTGGGTAAAACATTGTGTCCCCTGCCTCCTGTTACCATCCGGCCTAGACGCACAGTTCGGGACCCACTACTCGAGATCCGCCGGTTTTGACACCGACATTGGTGCTTTCATTGAGAGTTCCTTTGTGTCGTCGTCGTTAGGCTTGATGGCTCCTACTATCATCGATAGCGATGCGTTCCAGGGTGAGACTTTTCTCCTCGGACAGATCTTCGTATTCGGCGGCTTTGCACTGCGGGCTAATTCGCTTGGCCATCTGGAGCAGATTGAAAGCTACGCCCCTGGTCATCAGGTCAGATTTGGAAGTTTGAACTACACGGCCGACATCCGCGGAGACTTGATCTTTGACAGATTCGAGCCACAGCCGGGCGCGCCGCATTGTCACGATGGGTATGACCTAGCTCTGCCGCCGAATAGTACCCCAGAGGCTGCGCCCGCATCAGCTCCGACCCTTAGCTCGGAGCCAACTGCGCCAGTCGAGGACGGGTGGTTAGTGTTGGAAATATGCCCTAGAGGCAATAATAAAAGCATTATTATTATATTTCCTTGTTCATGATAATTGTCTTTATTCATGCTATAATTGTGTTATCCGGAAATCATAATACATGTGTGAATAACAGACACCAACATGTCCCTAGTGAGCCTCTAGTTGACTAGCTCGTTGATCAACAGATAGTCATGGTTTCCTGACTATGGACACTGGATGTCATTGATAACGAGATCACATCATTAGGAGAATGATGTGATGGACAAGACCCAATCCTAAACATAGCACAAGATCGTATAGTTCGTTTGCTAGAGTTTTCCAATGTCAAAGTATCTTTTCCTTAGACCATGAGATCGTGTAACTCCCGGATACCGTAGGAGTGCTTTGGGTATGCCAAACGTCACAACGTAACTGGGTGACTATAAAGGTAGACTACGGGTATCTCCGAAAGTGTCTGTTGGGTGACATGGATCAAGACTGGGATTTGTCACTCCGTATGACGGAGAGGTATCACTGGGCCCACTCGGTAATGCATCATCATAATGAGCTCAGAGTGACCAAGTGTCTGGTCACGGGATCATGCATTACGGTACGAGTAAAGTGACTTGCCGGTAACGAGATTGAACGAGGTATTGGGATACCGACGATCGAATCTCGGGCAAGTAACATATCGATAGACAAAGGGAATAGCGTACGGGATTGATTGAATCCTCGACATCGTGGTTCATCCGATGAGATCATCGTGGAGCATGTGGGAGCCAACATGGGTATCCAGATCCCGCTGTTGGTTATTGACCGGAGAGTCGTCTCGGTCATGTCTGCTTGTCTCCCGAACCCGTAGGGTCTACACACTTAAGGTTCGGTGACGCTAGGGTTATGAAGATATGTATATGCAGAAACCCGAATGTTGTTCGGAGTCCCGGATGAGATCCCGGACGTCACGAGGAGTTCCGGAATGGTCCGGAGGTAAAGAATTATATATAGGAAGTGCTATTTCGGGCATCGGGACAAGTTTCGGGGTTATCGGTATTGTACCGGGACCACCGGAAGGGTCCCGGGGGTCCACCGGGTGGGGCCACCTGTCCCGGGGGGCCACATGGGCTGTAGGGGGTGCGCCTTGGCCTAGATGGGCCAAGGGCACCAGCCCCTATAGGCCCATGCGCCTAGGGTTTCCACCATGGAAGAGTCCATGTGGTGGAAGGCACCCCTAGGTGCCTTGGGGGGGAGGGAAACCTCCCCTTGGCCGCCGCCCCCCCTAGTAGATCTCATCTACTAGGGCCGGCGCCCCCCCTGGCACCCCTATATATAGTGGGGGGGAGAGGAGGGATTTCACACCAGCCCCTGGCGCCTCCATCCCCCCCCGTTACGTCTCTCCCTCGTAGTCTCGGCGAAGCCCTGCTGCTGTGACGCCCTGCATCCACCACCACGCCGTCGTGCTGCTGGATCTTCATCAACCTCTCCTCCCCCCTTGCTGGATCAAGAAGGAGGAGACGTCTCCCGTCCCGTACGTGTGTTGAACGCGGAGGTGCCGTCCGTTCGGCGCTGGTCATCGGTGATTTGGATCACGTCGAGTACGACTACATCATCACCGTTCTTTTGAACGCTTCCGTGCGCGATCTACAAAGGTATGTAGATGCATCTAATCACTCGTTGCTAGATGAACTCCTAGATGATCTTGGTGAAACGAGTAGGAAATTTTTGTTTTCTGCAACGTTCCCCAACAGTGGCATCATGAGCTAGGTCTATGCGTAGTTCTTCTTGCGCGAGTAGAACACAATTTGTTGTGGGCGTAGATTTGTCAACTTTCTTGCCGTTACTAGTCCTTTCTTGCTTCAGCGGTATTGTGGGATGAAGCGGCCCGGACCAACCTTACACGTACGCTTACGTGAGACCGGTTCCACCGACTAACATGCACTAGTTGCATAAGGTGGCTGGCGGGTGTCTGTCTCTCTCACTTTAGTTGGAGCGGAATCGATGAACAGGGTCCTTATGAAGGGTAAATAGAAGTTGACAAATCACGTTGTGGCTTTAACGTAGGTAAGAAAACGTTCTTGCTAGAACCCTAATTCAGCCACGTAAAACTTGCAACAACAATTAGAGGACGTCTAACTTGTTTTTGCAGCAAGTGGTTTGTGATATGATATGGCCAAAGTTGTGATGAATGATGAATGATCTATATGTGATGTATGAGATGTTCATGCTATTGTAATAGGATTCACGACTTGCATGTCGATGAGTATGACAACCGGCAGGAGCCATAGGAGTTGTCTTTATTCTTTTTATGACCTGCGTGTCATCGAGAAACGCCATGTAAATTACTTTACTTTATTGCTAAACGCGTTAGCCATAGTAGTAGAAGTAATAGTTGGCGAGCAACTTCATGGAGACACGATGATGGAGATCATGATGATGGAGATCATGGTGTCAAGCCGGTGACAAGATGATCATGGAGCCCCAAGATGGAGATCAAAGGAGCTATGTGATATTGGCCATATCATGTCACGTTTATTATTTGATTGCATGTGATGTTTATCATGTTTTGCATCTTGTTTACTTAGAACGACGGTAGTAAATAAGATGATCCCTCACAATAAATTCAAGAAGTGTTCCCCCTAACTGTGCACCGTTGCGACAGTTCGCTGTTTCAAAACACCACGTGATGATCGGGTGTTTTATTCAGACGTTCACATACAACGGGTGTAAGACAGATTTACACATGCAAACACTTAGGTTAACTTGACGAGCCTAGCATGTACAGACATGGCCTCGGAACACAGAAGACCGAAAGGTCGAGCATGAGTCGTATAGAAGATACGATCAACATGAAGATGTTCACCGACGTTGACTAGTCCGTCTCACGTGATGATCGGACACGGTCTAGTTAAACTCGGATCATGTAATACTTAGATGACTGGAGGGATGTCTAATCTAAGTGGGAGTTCATTAATAATTTGATTAGTTGAACTTAATTATCATGAACTTAGTCTAAATATTTTACAATATGTCTTGTAGATTAAATGGCCAACGTAGTCCTCAACTTCAACGCGTTCCTAGAGAAAACCAAGCTGAAAGACGATGGCAGCAACTATACGGACTGGGTCCGGAACCTGAGGATCATCCTCATAGCTGCCAAGAAAGATTATGTCCTACAAGCACCGCTTGGTGACGCACCCGTTCTCCCTGCAGAACAAGATGTTATGAACGCTTGGCAGGCACGTTCCGATGACTACTCCCTCGTTCAGTGCGGCATGCTTTACAGCCTAGAGCCGGGGCTCCAAAAGCGTTTTGAGAGACATGGAGCATATGAGATGTTCGAAGAGCTGAAAATGGTTTTCCAAGCTCATGCCCGGGTCGAGAGATATGAAGTCTCCGACAAATTCTTCAGCTGTAAGATGGAGGAAAACAGTTCTGTCAGTGAGCACATACTCACTATGTCTGGGTTGCATAACCGCTTGACTCAGCTGGGAGTTAATCTCCCGGATGATGCGGTCATTGACAGAATCCTCCAGTCGCTTCCACCAAGCTACAAGAGCTTTGTGATGAACTTCAATATGCAGGGGATGGAAAAGACCATTCCTGAAGTATTTGCTATGCTGAAATCAGCAGAGGTAGAAGTCAGGAAGGAACATCAAGTGTTGATGGTCAATAAAACCACTAAGTTCAAGAAAGGCAAGGGTAAAAAGAACTTCAAGAAGGACGGCAAGGAGGTTGCCGCGCCCGGCAAGCAAGCTGCCGGGAAGAAGCCAAAGAATGGACCCAAGCCCGAGACTGAGTGCTTTTATTGCAAGGGAAGCGGTCACTGGAAGCGGAACTGCCCTAAGTACTTAGCGGATAAGAAGGCCGGCAAAACAAAAGGTATATGTGATATACATGTAATTGATGTGTACCTTACTAGTGCCCGTAGTAGCTCCTGGGTATTTGATACCGGTGCAGTTGCTCACATTTGTAACTCAAAGCAGGGGCTGCGGAATAAGCGGAAACTGGCAAAGGACGAGGTGACGATGCGCGTCGGGAATGGTTCCAAGGTCAATGTGGTCGCCGTCGGCACGCTACCTCTGCATCTCCCTTCGGGATTAGTTTTAAACCTTAATAATTGTTATTTAGTGCCAGCTTTGAGCATGAACATTGTATCGGGATCTCGTTTAATTCGAGATGGCTACTCTTTTAAATCTGAGAATAATGGTTGTTCCATTTTTATGAGAGATATGTTTTATGGTCATGCTCCTATGGTGAATGGTTTATTCTTTATGAATCTCGAACGTGATGCTACACATGTTCATAATGTGAGTACCAAAAGAAGTAAGGTTGATAATGATAGTCCCACATACCTGTGGCACTGCCGCCTTGGTCACATAGGTGTCAAACGCATGAAGAAGCTCCATGCTGATGGACTTTTAGAGTCTCTTGATTATGAATCATTTGACACATGCGAACCATGCCTTATGGGTAAAATGACCAAGACTCCGTTCTCAGGAACAATGGAGCGAGCAACCGACTTATTGGAAATCATACATACTGATGTGTGCGGTCCAATGAGTGTTGAGGCTCGCGGTGGCTATCGTTATGTTCTCACCCTCACTGATGATTTAAGTAGGTATGGGTATATCTACTTAATGAAACACAAGTCTGAAACCTTTGAAAAGTTCAAGGAATTTCAGAGTGAGGTTGAAAATCAACGTGACAGGAAAATCAAGTTTCTACGATCAGATCGTGGAGGAGAATACTTGAGTCACGAGTTTGGCACACACTTAAGAAAATGTGGAATAGTTTCACAACTCACGCCGCCTGGAACACCTCAGCGTAATGGTGTGTCCGAACGTCGTAATCGCACTCTATTAGATATGGTGCGATCTATGATGTCTCTTACCGATTTACCGCTATCCTTTTGGGGCTATGCTTTAGAGACTGCCGCATTCACTTTAAATAGGGCTCCGTCGAAATCCGTTGAGACGACACCGTATGAATTATGGTTTGGGAAGAAACCTAAGCTGTCGTTTCTAAAAGTTTGGGGATGCGATGCTTATGTCAAGAAACTTCAACCTGAAAAGCTCGAACCCAAGTCGGAAAAATGCGTCTTCATAGGATACCCAAAAGAAACTATTGGGTACACCTTCTACCTCAGATCCGAAGGCAAGATCTTTGTTGCCAAGAATGGGTCCTTTCTGGAGAAAGAGTTTCTCTCGAAAGAAGTAAGTGGGAGGAAAGTAGAGCTTGATGAAGTATTACCTCTTGAACCGGAAAATGGCGCAACTCAAGAAAATGTTCCTGAGGTGCCTGCACCGACTAGAGAGGAAGTTAATGACAATGATCAAGATACTTCTGATCAAGCCCCTACTGAAATTCGAAGGTCCACAAGGACACGTTCCGCACCAGAGTGGTACGGCAACCCTGTCTTGGAAATCATGCTGTTAGACAACGGTGAACCTTCGAACTATGAAGAAGCGATGGCGGGCCCGGATTCCGACAAATGGCTAGAAGCCATGAAATCCGAGATAGGATCCATGTATGAAAACAAAGTATGGACTTTGACTGACTTGCCCGTTGAGCGGCGAGCCATAGAAAATAAATGGATCTTTAAGAGGAAGACAGACGCGGATGGTAATGTGACCATCTATAAAGCTCGGCTTGTCGCTAAGGGTTATCGACAAGTTCAAGGGGTTGACTACGATGAGACTTTCTCACCGGTAGCGAAGCTGAAGTCCGTCCGAATCATGTTAGCAATTGCCGCATTCTATGATTACGAAATATGGCAAATGGACGTCAAAACGGCATTCCTTAATGGTTTCCTTAAGGAAGAATTGTATATGATGCAGCCGGAAGGTTTTGTCGATCCTAAGAATGCTGACAAAGTGTGCAAGCTCCAACGCTCGATTTATGGGCTGGTGCAAGCATCTCGGAGTTGGAACATTCGCTTTGATGAGATGATCAAAGCGTTTGGGTTTACACAGACTTATGGAGAAGCCTGCGTTTACAAGAAAGTGAGTGGGAGCTCTGTAGCATTTCTCATATTATATGTAGATGACATACTTTTGATGGGAAATGATATAGAACTCTTGGACAGCATCAAGGCCTACTTGAATAAAAGTTTTTCAATGAAGGACCTTGGAGAAGCTGCTTATATATTAGGCATCAAAATCTATAGAGATAGATCGAGACGCCTCATAGGTCTTTCACAAAGCACATACCTTGATAAGATATTGAAGAAGTTCAATATGGATCAATCCAAGAAGGGGTTCTTGCCTGTGTTACAAGGTATGAAATTGAGCTCAGCTCAATGTCCGACCACGGCAGAAGATATAGAAGAGATGAGCGTCATCCCCTATGCCTCAGCCATAGGTTCTATTATGTATGCCATGCTGTGTACCAGACCTGATGTTAACCTTGCCGTCAGTTTGGTAGGAAGGTACCAAAGTAATCCCGGCAAGGAACACTGGACAGCGGTCAAGAATATCCTGAAGTACCTGAAAAGGACTAAGGAAATGTTTCTCGTTTATGGAGGTGACGAAGAGCTCGTCGTAAAGGGTTACGTCGACGCTAGCTTCGACACAGATCTGGATGACTCTAAGTCACAAACCGGATACGTGTATATTTTGAATGGTGGGGCAGTAAGCTGGTGCAGTTGCAAGCAAAGCGTCGTGGCGGGATCTACATGTGAAGCGGAGTACATGGCAGCCTCGGAGGCAGCACATGAAGCAATATGGGTGAAGGAGTTCATCACCGACCTAGGAGTCATACCCAATGCGTCGGGGCCGATCAAGCTCTTCTGTGACAACACTGGAGCTATTGCACTTGCCAAGGAGCCCAGGTTTCACAAGAAGACAAGGCACATCAAGCGTCGCTTCAACTCCATTCGTGAAAATGTTCAAGATGGAGACATAGAGATTTGTAAAGTACATACGGACCTGAATATAGCAGATCCGTTGACTAAACCTCTCCCTAGAGCAAAACATGATCAACACCAGAATTCCATGGGTGTTCGATTCATCACAATGTAACTAGATTATTGACTCTAGTGCAAGTGGGAGACTGTTGGAAATATGCCCTAGAGGCAATAATAAAAGCATTATTATTATATTTCCTTGTTCATGATAATTGTCTTTATTCATGCTATAATTGTGTTATCCGGAAATCGTAATACATGTGTGAATAACAGACACCAACATGTCCCTAGTGAGCCTCTAGTTGACTAGCTCGTTGATCAACAGATAGTCATGGTTTCCTGACTATGGACACTGGATGTCATTGATAACGAGATCACATCATTAGGAGAATGATGTGATGGACAAGACCCAATCCTAAACATAGCACAAGATCGTATAGTTCGTTTGCTAGAGTTTTCCAATGTCAAAGTATCTTTTCCTTAGACCATGAGATCGTGTAACTCCCGGATACCGTAGGAGTGCTTTGGGTATGCCAAACGTCACAACGTAACTGGGTGACTATAAAGGTAGACTACGGGTATCTCCGAAAGTGTCTGTTGGGTGACATGGATCAAGACTGGGATTTGTCACTCCGTATGACGGAGAGGTATCACTGGGCCCACTCGGTAATGCATCATCATAATGAGCTCAGAGTGACCAAGTGTCTGGTCACGGGATCATGCATTACGGTACGAGTAAAGTGACTTGCCGGTAACGAGATTGAACGAGGTATTGGGATACCGACGATCGAATCTCGGGCAAGTAACATATCGATAGACAAAGGGAATAGCGTACGGGATTGATTGAATCCTCGACATCGTGGTTCATCCGATGAGATCATCGTGGAGCATGTGGGAGCCAACATGGGTATCCAGATCCCGCTGTTGGTTATTGACCGGAGAGTCGTCTCGGTCATGTCTGCTTGTCTCCCGAACCCGTAGGGTCTACACACTTAAGGTTCGGTGACGCTAGGGTTATGAAGATATGTATATGCAGAAACCCGAATGTTGTTCGGAGTCCCGGATGAGATCCCGGACGTCACGAGGAGTTCCGGAATGGTCCGGAGGTAAAGAATTATATATAGGAAGTGCTATTTCGGGCATCGGGACAAGTTTCGGGGTTATCGGTATTGTACCGGGACCACCGGAAGGGTCCCGGGGGTCCACCGGGTGGGGCCACCTGTCCCGGGGGGCCACATGGGCTGTAGGGGGTGCGCCTTGGCCTAGATGGGCCAAGGGCACCAGCCCCTATAGGCCCATGCGCCTAGGGTTTCCACCATGGAAGAGTCCATGTGGTGGAAGGCACCCCTAGGTGCCTTGGGGGGGAGGGAAACCTCCCCTTGGCCGCCGCCCCCCCTAGTAGATCTCATCTACTAGGGCCGGCGCCCCCCCCATGGCACCCCTATATATAGTGGGGGGAGAGGAGGGATTTCACACCAGCCCCTGGCGCCTCCATCCCCCCCCGTTACGTCTCTCCCTCGTAGTCTCGGCGAAGCCCTGCTGCTGTGACGCCCTGCATCCACCACCACGCCGTCGTGCTGCTGGATCTTCATCAACCTCTCCTCCCCCCTTGCTGGATCAAGAAGGAGGAGACGTCTCCCGTCCCGTACGTGTGTTGAACGCGGAGGTGCCGTCCGTTCGGCGCTGGTCATCGGTGATTTGGATCACGTCGAGTACGACTACATCATCACCGTTCTTTTGAACGCTTCCGTGCGCGATCTACAAAGGTATGTAGATGCATCTAATCACTCGTTGCTAGATGAACTCCTAGATGATCTTGGTGAAACGAGTAGAATTTTTTTGTTTTCTGCAACGTTCCCCATCAGTTAGACACCGCCTCAAGGGCTGCAGTCTTGACGGCGATCGAGCCGAACACCAGCCTAAACCTCTACGCAGCCCGTGACTCCAAGGTGTCGGACTCTTTTCCGGACTCCGAACCATCCGCGCCCCTGCCAATCGAATCCGATCGGGCGCCGATCATGGAATTCACCGCCGCAGATATCTCTCAGCACTCGCCCTTCGGCGACATTCTGAATTCACTAAGGTTTCTCCCTTTGTCAGAGAGAGCCCTGGCCGGATTATGGCCAACAGGATTGGGATGCGGACGACGAAGAAATTCGACGCCCACCCACGACCCACTTCGTAGCCACTGTCGATGATTTAACCGACATGCTCGACTTCGACTTCGAAGACATCGACGGTATGGACGACGATGTCAGAGACGAACATGAACCGGCACCTATAGGGCACTGGAAAGCCACCTCGTCATATGACATATACATGGTGGATACACCCAAAGAAGGCAATGGCGACGGGATAGCGGAGGATGACCCCTCCAAGAAGCAACCCAAACGCCGACGTCAGGGGTGCCGCTCTAAGTCCCACCAAAGAAAAAGTGGTGATACCGGCACAGGAGATAATAACACTCCGGATAGTGCCGAAGAAAACAACAAACCCCTCCAGCAAGATTTAGAGCAGGAGGATGAAGGAGCCAACTCTCTCGAGAGAGCGGTAAACGGAGAGGAGGAGGATGACAATTACATCCCCCTCTCTGAAGACGAGGCAAGCCTCGGCAACGATGAATTCGCCGTACCAGAGGATCCCGTCGAACAAGAGCGCTTCAAGCGCCGGCTTATGGCCATGGCAAATAGCTTGAAGAAAAAGCAGCAGCAGCTTCAAGCTGATCAAGATCTGCTAGCTAATAAATGGACTGAAGTCCTCGCGGCCAAGGAATATAAACTCGAGCGCCCCTCCAAGAGTTACCCAAGGCGCATGTTACTACTACGACTGGAGGAAGAAGCATATGATACGGCTGATCGGCCACCTCGTGGCCGCGATAGAGAGGCATTCCAGCCAAAAGCTCAGCCTCCACCCCAACGACATTCAAATAAAAAGGCATGGGGGGATACGCCAGACCGGCGAGACATATTGGAGGACAAAGCAAAGCATGCAAGATCGATCTACGGATCACGACGGCGCACCACTCTGCGAGACGATAAACGTCACGCCGGACACAGCAAATCCGGCCGGGTCGAACACAGCGGGCAAGACCCATTTGAGCTGCGTCGCGATATAGCCCAATACAGAGGCGCCGCACACCCTTTATGCTTCACAGGCGAAGTAATGGAACATCCATTCCCAGAAGGTTTCAAACCTGTAAATATTGAATCACGACGGCACAACAGATCCCGCGGTATGGATTGAGGACTTCCTCCTCCACATCCACATGGCCCGCGGCGATGATTTACACGCCATCAAATACCTCCCACTAAAGCTCAAAGGACCAGCGCGGCATTGGCTTAACAGCTTGCCAGCGGACTCCATTAGCTGTTGGGAAGATCTGGAAGCCGCATTCCTCGACAACTTTCAGGGCACTTATGTGCGACCACCAGACGCCGATGATTTTAGCCACATAATTCAGCAGCCAGAAGAGTCGGCCAGGCAATTCTGGACTCGATTCCTTACAAAGAAAAATCAAATCATCGACTGTCCGGATGTGGAGGCCTTAGCGGCTTTCAAGCACAACATCCGAGACGAGTGGCTAGCCCGGCACCTTGGTCAGGAAAAGCCGAAATCTATGGCAGCTCTCACGACGCTCATGACCCGCTTTTATGCGGGAGAAGACAGCTGGCTGGCTCGCAGTAATAACATATCAAAGAACCATGGTACCTCAGATACCAAGGACGGCAATAGCAGGTCACGTCGCAACAAGCATAAGCGCCGCATTAACAGTGAAAATACTGAGGATACGTCAAAATCCATTCAAACAAAGTACGCCGGGTCCGTCCAGCTTGGACCGTATACTCGATCGCTCATGTCAAATACACGGCACCCCAGACAAGCCAGCCAATCACACCAACAGGGATTGTTGGGTGTTCAAGCAGGCCGGCAAGTTAATTGCCGAAAACAAGGACAAGGGGCCGCATAGCGATGACGAGGAGGAGCCCCGGTAGCCACACACTGGAGGACAGAAGAGGTTTCCCCCGCAAGTGCGGACGGTGAACATGATATATGCAACCCTCATCCCCAAGAGGGAGCGGAAGCGTGCGCTCAGGGACGTATATGCGTTGGAGCCACTCGCCCCAAAGTTCAACCCTTGGTCCTCCTGTCCAATCACCTTCGATCGCAGGGACCACCCCACTAGTATCCGTCATGGCGGATTTGCCGCACTCGTCCTAGACCCAATCATCGATGGATTTCACCTCACTCGAGTCCTTATGGACGGCGGCAGCAGCCTGAACCTGCTTTATGAGGACACAGTGTGCAAAATGGGTATGGACCCCTCAAGGATCAAACCCACCAAAACGACCTTTAAGGGCGTCATTCCAGGTGTAGAGGCCCATTGCATAGGCTCAATTACACTGGAAGTGGTCTTCGGATCCCCGGATAACTTCCGAAGCGAAGAGTTAATCTTCGATATAGTCTCGTTCTGCAGTGGTTATCACGCGCTGCTCGTGCGAACCGCATTTGCTAGATTCAATGCGGTACCGCATTATACATACCTCAAGCTCAAGATGTCAGGACCTCGCGGAGTTATTACAGTCAATGGAAACACAGGGCGCTCTCTCCGAACAGAGGAGCACACCGCAGCCCTCGCAGCAGAAGCGCAAAGCAGCCTCTCAAGGCAATCAACCAGTTCGGCGCTTGAAAGCCCGGACACCTTCAAGCGCGCTCAGGGCAATCGGAAAATAGACCGCCTGGCGCGATCTGAGCTCGCGTAGCAATACGGCGGCCACCCCAATCCCAGCCCAGTGGCGAAACTCGTGCCGCGCGTACATAATTACGCATTAAAAATACCATGGGCACAGGTGGGGAGGGGGGCACAACTGCGGCACGCCCCAAGACGCGGCCTAAACCGCACTAGGGGCTTCCCATTTGGTCATTTTTCTTTTTCTTTCAGGACCTTAATCTCTGGAAACACTGTCCGGCAGCACTATTGCCGAACACATGATGCAGCAACCAAGGAGGCAGACAGCTACGTCATACCACGGAATTCCCAGGTTGATTAGAGTAACGAGTGAAATATTCAATTTAACATAATTCCTCAGCTTGCCCTTGGAAGGGACATAGTCCTACTCTTTGCTTATCGCACTATCTGTATCACTCTCCTTTAACGCAATTCTTTAATAAATAATGCATGACATTACGACTATTATTGCATTCTTGTTATATATATATCTATGTGTTCATTAATGACGCCTTGCAACCGTACACTATGGTATGACCAATACACCAGGGGCTTACGTACCCCACAATGCGATGTGAAAAGTCCGAACACTTTCACAAGTGCAGCACCCCGAACTTATAGCATTATATGCATCAGCTCCGAATCAAGTCTTTGGTCAAATGTTGGGTTTGCCCGGCTCTTATGTTTTGGTACCTTACGTTCCGCTCTATCGGCTAAGGTAGCGCTAGGAGAACTACTGCGACTGTGCCACGGTTCTGCCGGGCTTAGCACCTTAGTAGAGAAAGCTAAAACTGACTATCATGATAAGGCGAGAGACTGGTCGCTGTTCGGCGAGGTTTTTCGAGTCCCTAAAGACTCATGCCGCTTAGGGCAAGGGGCCGGCCCTGTCCGGCTTACAGGCGTGTATCGCTCCCCGAATTCGGCCTTCTGAATACCAGGGGCTTCGCCGAAATTTAAAATTATAGAATTCTATGGCTAAGTGAGAGTGATAAAGCATTATTAGTCCGGTTGCCTTGTCCGTTGTGCTGAGCACCTCCCTCGAAGGACCCAAATATGGGAACAAGAGTGCTCAGGTTTATCCCAAACACCCCAGCACTCGTGGCATGGGGGCAGAAGCCGAGGACTAGCCATATCTCAGATTGGATAAACAGCCAAACAGAAGGTAATATTTTAAATTCAAACAAGCGTTGCATAGCGCATATGAAACAAGTTTTCATACATACAGGATAAAACGAGCAAGTCTCATTCAAATATTACATCTTTTGAACACTCGTCCGCGATGAGACGGGCACCCGGCAGAACACCCTCGTAGTACATCTTGGGGTGGCGGTGCTCCTTGCCCTCTGGCGGCCCCTCCTTGAACAGCTTCATGGCGTCTAGCTTGACCCACTGCAATTTCACACGGGCGAAAGCCCGGCGTGCACCTTCAATGCAGACAGATCGCTTGACGACCTCCAACCGCGGGCACGCATCCACAAGCCGCCTCACCAGGCCGAAGAAGCTGTTCGGAAGGGCGTCGCCAGGCCACAGCCAGACTACAAAGCTCTTCATGGCCTGATCGGCCGCCTTATGTAGCTCGACCACCTGCTTCAGCTGGTCGCTCATCGGCACCGGATGTTCGGCCTCAGCATACTGAGACCAGAACAGCTTCTCTGTCGAGCTTCCGTCCTCGGCCTGGTAAAATTGTGCGGCATCAGACACACTGCGGGGCAAATCTGCGAATGCTCCTGAAGAGCTCCGAATCCGGGTAAGTAATCGGTAATTTACTTTTACATGCTTGCTTTTCATATAGAAAGCCTTACCCGCCGCTATCTTCTTCATCACGTCGATCTCTTGGAGGGCCTTTTGGGCTTCGCCCTTGGCACTTTTTACACTCTCGAGGGCCGCGGCAAGCTCAGACTCTCGCGTCTTTGAGTCAAGCTCCAACGCCTCGTGCTTCGTCACGAGAGCCTGGAGCTCTTGTTGCACCTCGCCCACCTGAGCCTCGTGCTTCTCTCGCTCGGTGCCCTCCTTGGCCGCTTTATCTTCGGCCTTGGTTAGCGCTTGTTTCAGGGTCGCCACCTCGGTCGTGGCCCCTGGCAAACATACAATGATCCTGTCATTTTGCAATCACGTCCTTTTTTATATATACATATCTATAGACGGGGTATTACTTACCCTTGTTCTCCAAGAGCTGCCTCTTGGCAAGGCCGAGCTCTTTCCTGGACCCCTCGAGGTCCTACTTCAGTACGGCGACCTCCGCAGTCAGTGCGGCGGATGCCATCAGCGAAGCCTGCATACGCATATTGACATACTTATATTAGACTCCTGCGATATTATTTGATCCTCTACTCGACTTTTCTTTGTGAACACCGAACAGAGCATCAGGGGCTACTGTCTATGCGGTAATATTTCTACTACATTTTAAAACACTTACCTCAAAGCCTGTTAGAAGGCTGGCACAGGCTTCGGTCAATCCGCTCTTGGCGAATTGAACCTTCTGGATCACCGCACTCATGATAGTGCTGTGCTCCTCGTCGATGGAAGCGATGCGAAGCGCTTCCAGCAGATTGTCCGGTGCCTCTGGATGGACAGAGGTCACCGGCACAGGCGTCTTGCCCCACTTAGAAGGAGGTCGCCTGCCCGAGCCCGGAACCGCTGGAGGTTCCGGCGCGGTGTTCGGCTGAGGGCCGAACTCGGAGCTCTTAGGGGCCCCATCCCCTCGGCTCCTGGAGTCCGGAAGGTTGCCTTGAGGCGCCTCCGGGACTGTCTCCCCTCGATCTGGTGCCTCTTGAGACAACACCTCGGCGTCGTCGGCAAGATGAGGGGAGGTGGCGGTCGGGACTGGATCGCTATCCATGTCCGACAAGCCCAAGGAGCCGTCCGATGATACATCGATACTGGCTCGTGGCGGCCTGCATAATTGCGTTTGGTGTTAGGGAAAGCAGTGCGACAAAGGAATCCCATGAGTTACTCTGGTATTCGAATACTTACGATCTCCCCGGGGGCTTGACCCTAGGAGACCACTCGTCTTCGCCTTCGTCGGCGGCGGTGGAACCGTCCGGAAGGAGAGTCCTTCCCTTCTTGGACCCTCCGGCCTCCCCAGTTGGGGCGGCCTTCCTTTTCTTGTCTCCCCCAGTCGGTGGGGGAGCATCTTCTTCTTCTTCCTCGTCTTCGGGGGAGGAGTGTGCCGCAGAGTTATCGGACGATGAGTCCGATAACACCTGGTGCCGGGAACCCTTTCGGGTTCCCTTGGCCTTCTTGGTCTTCTCCGGCACCTTGTAAGGAGCCGGAGTCAGCATCTCCGTCAGGAGAGCGCTCGCAGTGTCTTTGGGCAAAGGGGCCGGACAGTTAATCTGCCCCGACATCTCCACCCAGTCCTATCAAAGGCAGGGAGATTAAACCCCACGCATAATTAAGCTGGGGAAAATAAATGACCTACGGGACGTATTGAACTCACCGGACGCGCTAGGCGCTTTGCGCTTAGTCCGCGGTCCTCGGCGAGAGAAGGGGGGACCTCGGCGCCCTTGAACAGCACCTTCCAGACGTCCTTGTGCGTCATGTCAAAGAGCTCGCTCAGAGTCTGGTGCTGGGCCGGGTCGAACTCCCACAAGGTGAAATCCCGTTGTTGACACGGGAGGGTCCGAAGGATGAGCATAACTTGGATTATGTTGACAAGCTTGAGCTTCTTGCTTGCCATGCTCCGGATACATTTCTGGAGTCCATCCAGCTCCACCGATGAACCCCACGACAAGCCCTTCTCTTTCCAGGAAGTGAGCCGTGTTGGGAATCCGGATCGAAACTCAGGGGCTACCGCCCATTTGGCGTCGCGCGGCTCGGTGATGTAGAACCACGCCGATTGCCATCCCTTTATTGTCTCCACGAAGGAGCCTTCGAGCCATATGACATTGGGCATTTTTCCTACCATGGCTCCGCCGCATTTTGCTTGTTGGCCTCGTACTACCTTCGGCTTGATATTGAAGGTCTTTAACCACAGGCCGAAGTGGGGCCGGATGCGGAGGAAAGCCTCACACACGACGATGAACGCCGAAATGTTGAGGATGAAGTTCGGGGCCAGATCGTGAAAGTCCAGCCCGTAGTAGAACATGAGACCATGGACGAATGGATGGAGGGGAAACCCTAGTCCGCAGAGGAAGTGGTGAAGGAAAACTACCCTCTCCTAAGGTTCCGGGGTAGGGACGATCTGCCCCGCAGCGGGCAGACGATGCGCGATGTTCGCGGCTAAGTATCTGGCTCCGCGTAGTTTCTTGATGTCTCCCTCCGTGACGGAGGAGACCATCCACCTGCCTCCCGCTCCGGACATGGTTGGAGAAGGTTGAGGTGGGAAGTGTGGACTTGGGTGCTAGAGCTCGAGTGTGCGAAAACAGATGAGCAAAGGAGGAAGAAGGCGTGGATAGAAAGGTGAATCCTTATCCCTTTATATGGGCGGACGAAGCTAAGCGCCCCCACTTGCCTGGTAAAACTCGCTTATCCCCCAAGCGACGCAATTGATGGCGCGGTTGGGTTACCCATGCCCGTATTAATGAGAATCCCGTAATTGGGGGAACATGATCTCTGCTTCGACAAGACGTGTCAAGAAACCGCCTTGCGCTATGCGTGGAGCTGGTTGAAGAAAAACGGTTCGAATAATCGCCGGGCCATGACACAACGTCATGCTGCCAAAACGAGTCAGCAAATTGTATTTGCGAAAATATTATTCTCTCTACAGCGGTATGTGGAACTTATTTTGCAGGGTCGGACACTATCCTTGTATTTAAATTCTTCTATGATGTATTCGGAGAAGGAACCCTCCTTGCAATGCTGAAGACAATACTGCACGCCGGACTCATCGTCATTGAAGCCCGGTTCAGGGGCTACTGAGGGAGTCCTGGATTAGGGGGTCTCCAGACAGCCGGACTATCTCCATTGGCCGGACTGTTAGACTATCAAGATACAAGATTGAAGACTTCGTCTCGTATCCGGATGGGACTCTACTTGGCGTGGAAGGCAAGCTAGGCAGTACGGATATGGATATCTCATCCTTTGTAACCGACCTTGTGTAACCCTAACCCTCTCCGGTGTCTATATAAACCGAAGGGTTTTAGTCTGTAGGACAACAACCATAAACATACAATCATACCATAGGCTAGCTTCTAGGGTTTAGCCTCTCTGATCTCGTGGTAGATCTACTCTTGTACTACTCATATCATCAATATTAATCAAGCACGGCGTAGGGTTTTACCTCCATCAAGAGGGCCCGAACCTGGATAAAACATCGTGTCCCCTGCCTCCTGTTACCATCCGGCCTAGACGCACAGTTCGGGACCCCCTACCCGAGATCCGCCGGTTTTGAAACCGACAGTAACTAATGATAAAAGTGAGCACAAACGGTATTGCAATGCTAGGAAACAAGGCCCAGGGTTCATACTTTCACTAGTGCAAGTTCTCTCAACAATAATAACATAATTGGATCATATAACTATCCCTCAACATGCAACAAAGAGTCACTCCAAAGTCACTAATAGCGGAGAACAAACGAAGAGATTATGGTAGGGTACGAAATCAGCTCAAAGTTATCCTTTCTGATCGATCTATTCAAGAGTCCGTAGTAAAATAACATGAAGCTATTCTTTCCATTCAATCTATCATATAGTTTGTACTAGAATAACACCTTAAGACACAAATCAACCAAAACCCTAATGTCACCTAGATACTCCAATGTCACCTCAAGTATCCGTGGGTATGATTATACGATATGCATCACACAATCTCGGATTCATCTATTCAAACCAACATAAAGTACTTCAAAGAGTGCCCCAAAGATTCTACCGTAGAGTCAAGACAAAAGCGTGTGCCAACCCCTATGCATAGGTTCATGGGCGGAACCCGCAAGTTGATCACCAAAACATACATCAAGTGGATCACGTGATATCCCATTATCACCATAGATAAGCACATGCAAGACATACATCAAGTGTTCTCAAATCCTTAAAGACTCAATCCGAGAAGATAACTTCAAAGGGAAAACTCAATCCATTACAAGAGAGTAGAGGGGGAGAAACATCATAAGATCCAACTATAATAGCAAAGCTTGCGATACATCAAGATCGTATCACCTCAAGAACACGAGAGAGAGAGAGAGAGAGAGAGAGAGAGAGAGAGATCAAACACATAGCTACTGGTACATACCCTCAGCCCCGAGGGTGGACTACTCCCTCCTCGTCATGGAGAGTGCCGGGATGATGAAGATGGCCACCGGTGAGGGATTCCCCCTCCGGCAGGGTGCCGAAACGGGTCTAGATTGGTTTTCGGTGGCTATGGAGGCTTCTGGCGGCGGAACTCCCGATCTATTCTACTCCCCGATGTTTTAGGGTATATGGGTATATATGGGAGGAAGAAGTACGTCGGTGGATCTCCGGGCTGTCCACGAGGCAGGGGGCGCACCCAGGGGGTAGGCGCGCCCCCACCCTCGTGGGCAGCCCGGATCTCTTCTGGTCCATCTCCGATACTCCGTGGGCTTCTTCTGGTCCAAAAATAAGTTTCATGAAGTTTCAGGTCAATTGGACTCCGTTTGATTTTCCTTTTCTGCGATACTCTGAAACAAGGAAAAAACAGAAACTGGCACTGGGCTCTACGTTACTAGGTTAGTCCCAAAAATCATATAAAATAGCATATAAATGCATATAAAACATCCAAGGTTGATAATATAATAGCATGGAACGATAAAAAATTATAGATACGTTGGAGACGTATCAGTTGCTACCATCATCTTTCAACTTAGTTTTCTCTAGGAACGCATTAAAATTCAAGGGAACGGTAGCACGAGCCATTGATCTACAACATAGATATGCAAAAACTATTAAGACTAAGCTCATGATAAATTTTAGTTCAAATAATCAAATTACTAATGAAATCTCACTTAAATCAACATCCCTTAAGTTGTCTAAGTGATACATGATCCAAATCAACTAACCCATGCCCGATCATCACGTGAGATGGGGTAGTCTTCAATGGTGAACATCTCTATGTTGATCATATCTACTATATGACTCACGTTCGACCTTTTGATCTTCAGTGTTCCGAGACCATCTCTATACATGCCAGGCTCGTCAAGTTTAACCCAAGTATTCTACATGTGCAAAACTGACTTACACCTGTTGTGTGTGAACATAGAATCTATCACACCCGATCATCACGAGGTGCATCGAAATGACGAACTTTGGTAATGATGCATACTCAGGGAGAACACTTTTATCTTGAAATTGAGTGAAGGGATCATCTTATAATGCTGCTGTTGTTCTAAGCAAAATAAGATGCATAAAGGATAAACATCACATGCAATCAAAATATGTGATATGATATGTCCATCATCATCTTGTGCTTTTGATCTCCATCTCCAAAACATCGACATGATCTCCATCATCACTGTCACGACACCTTAATCTCCATCGATGTCACCGTCGTCCTGGAGGAGCACCTAAGTCGATGGCTGCGCAACAACAGATTATGCTAACTTAATTTCTGTTGTGAAAAAATTCTGCAACATGACTTGTGTTGAAAAATATTCTACGGACATTTCCGTAACATGATCCCTGCTGCAAAAAAAACTATAACATAACCTTAATTGCAAAAAAAATTCTACAAACATTTTTGCAACATGATCTCTGCTGCAAAAAATCTTTAACATAACTTCTGTTGCAAAAAATAATCTATAACCGTTTCTATAACATGATCTCTGTTGCAAAAAAATAAAATCTGCAACGTAACCTCTATTGCAAAAGTTTCTGCAACACGACCCATGCTGCAAAGGTTTCTACAACATTATCTCCGTTGCAATGGTCGAGCGTGCGAGTCAGCCGCTCGATGGCGCCACATCCGATGGTTGGCGACCCAACCGATCTTTTGGAAAGATCAGCCAGCGGACGCATAGCACGCCCCTATATGTTATGTAGCATGGCAAAAATAAGTGAAATTTTTCCTAAAACTGTGGCAATTATTTGCAAATTGACATGGATTTTTTGGCATGTTTTCAGACCATGGATTTTTTTTAAAGCATGGCATTATTTGTTTATTTTTTACACCAATATTATTTATTATTATTTTGGAACATGGAAAATTTATTGGAATTAGAATGAGATATTTTAACATACCTTTGCAAATTCTTTTTATATACTTTTTACATTTTCATCGACATGGCATTTTTTCGCGTTTCTCAAAGCACAATTTGCTCTTTTTCCAAAAGAATAAAATATAACAAATTTTTTCCATGTTTATATGACTAAGCTAACATGGCCCTTGCTTATTTTGTTAGAGCATGGTATTTTAGTTAGTTAGAACCATGGTAGTTTTATTGTAGGTAGCATGGCATATTTATTATTCGGTATATGTCATTATTATTATTTAAATGATGGTATTTTTCTTTTTTTAGACCATAGCAATTTATATATTTGGAGCATGGCAGTTTTTTTATTTTAGAGCACGGCATTTTTCATTATTTTTACAACATGACAATTTTTTATTTGGAACATGGAAATTTTATTAGATTTATCGTGACATTTTCTTTAATATCTATTTTACATTTTATCGACATGACATTTTTCTGCCTTTCTCAAAGCACATTTTTTAATTTTGTGTATGCCTTTTTTTAGTTAATATGCAAATCTGCCACGATCAATCCCCGGTCAATTTGAACGTTATGGTATTTTTTATTATGTGCATCATGGCATTCTTAGTGGGTCATCGGATTGTTTCATCTTGTTTTGATTTTTCTGTTATGGCAAAGAAAATACATATCATGGCAACTTTATTTTTGGATAATGACATTTTTATTCTTCATGTCACAGGAAAATGGCCTTTTTTGGGTCCAATTGTTCGGATCAGATACGTACACTACTTTTTTTAGCATCTTCTTCCCTCATTAGCGTCCTATTTCTATCTCTCCCGTAGTCGCATTCCAACCAAATTCTCCTTTCTAGCACCACGCTACCCCAAAGCCATGAAAAACCGTTTGCGAGAGGAGAACGACATTTCCACAACAACCACAGCTACCACCTCAGCTCAGCTCACGACACCACCGATTAATCCCTCCCACTGTGTTTAACGTCCAAGCCTTTTCTCACACGATTAGCCATTGCAATTCAATCACCGCACCCAATCGCAGGCACAAAATTCTCTCGCTACCAGAAGGCCCAAACTTGCAGGAAATGTCATGGTGCCACTCCACACCCGTGCAGCCGTGCTATAAAACCAACGCCACTCGGTGCACTCTAGACCATCACCAATCACCACCAGCTACTTGCCCAACACAAGCACCGAGGAGGAAAACTGAAGGCACAGCAATGGCAGCTCTCAGCTCCACGGCCGCGGCCATTGCCATCCTCGCGCTGGCGACCGTGGCCGGCGTAGCTCTAGGGACGACGGCGGCGGCAAAGAAGGGGCCGGTGATCTACATATTCGGCGACTCGATGTCGGACGTCGGCAACAACAACTACCTCCTCCTCTCCATCGCCAAGTGCAACTACCCCTGGTACGGGATTGACTACGAAGGCGGCTACCCCACCGGGAGGTTCACCAATGGCAGGACCATCGGAGACATCATGGGTACGTAGGCTGCTTGTTTCTGCTGCTCCACATCCACACGAATGGCAAAATGTGATGTGTTTTACTTTTATTCGGGGGTTTGCGTGTCTGCAGCTGCCAAGTTTGGCGTGCCACCGCCGCCGCCGTTCCTCTCCCTGTACATGACCGACGACGAGGTTCTCGGCGGCGTCAACTTCGCGTCCGGCGGCGCGGGACTTCTCAACGAGACCGGCATTTACTTCGTAAGCGATCGAGCCATGATGTCTCCTCTCCTCGTTAATTGTTGCAGAATATGCTTTCTTTGGCAGCCGGAAGCATGATGATATATGGGGTCAATGCGATCTTGCATGCAGGTCGAGTACCTGTCGTTCGACAACCAGATATCCTACTTCGAGCAGATCAAGAACGCCATGGTCGGCAAGATCGGCAAGAAGGCCGCCGAGGAAGTGGTCAATGGCGCAATCTTCCAGATCGGGCTTGGTACAGTTTAAAAACATTTGATTTGCTTCTGCTGATCAATCAGTTGCCCCGCACGCAATGTACAAGTTGATTGATACGACGGGCATGCCCTTTGCTTTGCAGGGAGCAACGACTACGTCAACAACTTCTTGCGGCCGTTCATGGCGGACGGCCTCGTGTACACCCACGACCAGTTCATCGGCCTGCTCATGGACACCATCGACCAGCAGCTCACGGTACGCAAGACGGGCCGATCAGCCGAACGATGTCAGTACCATTGCCGTAATTATTTTGCTTCTGCAGAGGCTGTACCATCTCGGGGCGCGTAATGTGTGGTTCACGGGGCTCGCGCCGCTCGGCTGCATCCCGTCGCAGCGCGTCCTCTCGGACAACGGCGAGTGCCTTGAAGACGTGAACGCGTACGCCCTTCAGTTCAACGCCGCGGCCAAGGAGCTGCTGGACCGCCTCAACGCCAAGCTCCCCGGCGCGCGCATGTCCCTCGCCGACTGCTACTCCGTCGTCATGGAGCTCATCGAGCACCCCAGGAAATACGGTAACGATCGAAACGTGCCAGGAGATGCACTATCTTTGCATGAACCCAACGCTGGAAGTTGATGTGCATTCGATCCGTGCGCGCAGGTTTCACGACGTCCCACACGTCGTGCTGCGACGTGGACACGTCGGTGGGGGGCCTGTGCCTGCCGACGGCGGACGTCTGCGACGACCGCAGCCAGTTCGTGTTCTGGGACGCGTACCACACCTCCGACGCGGCCAACCAGGTCATCGCCGGCCGCCTCTACGCCGACATGGTGAGCGCCGGCGACGTGCAGCAGGGCAACACCACCGTCTCCGACGCGCCTCGCGTCGTCCGGTCACCACGCCCCGTGCCGCCTCCCCGGCCCGCGGTGCGTGGCGGCAACACCACCTCCGCGCCCCGCGCCTCGCCCACTGCGAGGCCTGTGAATGGCAACGGCACCACCTCTGCGCCCCGCGCCTCGCCCGCCGCGAGGCCTGTGAACGGCAACGGCACCACTTCTGCGCCTCCCGTCGTCGGATCATCCTCCCACGCCGCGCCGCCTCCCAAGCCTTGAACAATCCGATGAAGCAGACAGACCCTGTGTCCCTGTGGCACTGCCACCACGGCAACGTCGACACATTTCCGTGTCTCGTGCGTCTCCACTATACGTCTATACTATACCAAACATATGTACTTTGACACTCGGTGAATCAATGAAAGCAGAGAGCAGATTATGCTAGAACATTACTACGTACTCGTACTGGAGTATGAGTCCCAGGTCACAACGTTTGCGTCGGCTCTATCGTGGAGCACATCCGTCCCCGTCAAGGTCTTCTCCGAGACGGAGTATCAGCACCCATCTCCGACTCGATCTACAACCGGCCACTCCCGAATACGTACGCCATATAGAAACACAGTACCGGCTTCCCTGTTGTTGATTCTACAAAAAATCTCCGCGTCCCGACCCTCATCACACATCCAAGAATCGACAAGCCCGCCAGCATCGTCGCGATGATGAACTCGTTCTTCGGGCCGGTGGACGGGGTCCCAGGCCTCATAATGGCGTGGCTTCTGCTCTTGATGCCTATTGTGGGGTTCTTGGCGGCAATCGCAGTGATCCTCTGGAGCGCCTGCGGCGGCGAGCGGGCGGCGGAAGCGAACGCACCCGGGCGACGATTGGGCCGATTGGCCGAGGTGATGGAGGCCATTGAACGGGCGCAGCAGATGAGGCCGGCCACGGTGGCGTCAGAGCCGGTGGCGCCGGCGCCGGCGGTGGAGCTGGGGTACTTCCCGTACTCGGCGGAGGGCAGGCGGGCGTCGGAGAGGCTGGTGTGCGCCATCTGCCTGGAGGAGTTCCAGCAGGGGCAGCCGTGCAGCGAGGTGCCGGCGTGCCGGCACGTCTTCCACCGCTACTGCATCGACGTGTGGATGAAGAGCAAGGCCACCTGCCCGCTGTGCAGAAGGAGTGTCGTGGCCGGGTTAGAACGAGTATCGGCTGCCGATGACATGGTTTAGCTTAGCGCGCAAAGAGGTTTATAGCGGTGCTGATATGTTCTTTTAAGGCGGTCTCGCTAAACTTTATTAATCACCAATAGTGGTGTTTACTGGTACATAGATTGCTTCATACGTGATGTCAAGTCATACGTTCCACCACTATAGAGATACTCCCTCCATTCACAAATCATACTTAGACAACAGTGATTTTAATTCGAAATTGAGATTCAATTATTTCAAAACAGACATTTCAGTCATTCGATTAACTCGAAAACTATTCTTTTTCCTAATAAAAAGGGATTTGATTATTTTAAAACATTCATACAAACAATTTCATATTTTCAACTATTCCAAAATAAGTGATGCGATGTTCCACAAAAGTTTGATTTATAAAATTCCAAAAAAGTTCCAAACATCAAGTGATTTGAATTATTTCAAAATAAATATTTTTAGGGGCCTGTCTATTCTCAAGTCGTCTGATTTTTATTTGGGGTTAGGTCGAATTTCTGTCCTATGATTTGTCGCCACGTGTCTTGAGTTGATTTTGGGTTTCTGTCCCAGCTCGGGGAAATTAGACTGTTTTCATCCCCGGTCTAAGTCGAATTCCCCTGCCGGGCTTGACTCCAAACCCGTTAGCCCACATCAGAACAAACCCCATCTATTATTTGCAGATGACAGCTATTGCTTTTCAAGGCGAGTGTGGAGGGGGCAGAGAGGATATCAAACTTGTTGGAAACTTATTGTCAGGCTTCAGGTCAGAAGGTAAGCAATGCAAAATCATCTATATTCTTCAGTAAGGGGTGCTCTAAAACAATCAGAGACGGGGTGAAGAATAAAATCCAGGTGCATAATGAGTCTCTAAGTGATCGTTACTTGGACATGCCAACGAAAGTGGGACACTCAAAGAATGGTACTTTCAAGTATTTGAGGGACAGAGTGTGGGAGAAGGTAAAAGGATGGATGGGAAAATTACTGTCTGCAGCAGGCAAGGAAGTTCTGATAAAATCAGTAGCCCACGCGATCCCAGTATATTCTATGTCTTGCTTTAGGCTCCCGAGAGGACTGTGTGAGAGTGTCACATCAATAATCCGACGGTTCTGGTGTGGTTGTAAGGAGGGAAGAAGGAAACCAGCTTGGGTATCGTGGGATACAATGACAATGCCAAAATATATGGGAGGCATGGGATTTAGAGATATGGAAATTTTTAACTTGTCCCTTTTGGCAAGGCAAGCTTGGAGGCTATTGAATGATCCGGAGTCGTTGAGTGCTAGAATATTGAAGGCTTTATATTTTCCTGATCGATCACTATTGGAGGCAGAATTGGGTTCCCGTCCTTCACAAGTTTGGAGAGGCATTCTCGATGGGAGAGATGTAGTAGCGCAAGGTATCATTCGAAGGATAGGAGATGGAGAAAACACGGACATCTGGGCTCATAACTGGATACCAAGGGAAAGTTACAAAAGGCCCATTACTTCACTGGTTCCGGACCCCCCTCGACGTGTGGCAGAACTAATAGAAACATCGATGGCAGTGTGGAATGAGCAGCTGGTTCGTACGGTGTTCACTCCTTTTGATGCAGAACCAATTCTTCAGATCCCGTTATGCACTAGACGGCTCTCAGATTTTTGGGCTTGGAGCGAGGAACCAAGAGGTCACTTTTCGGTAAGCTCGGCGTGCCGTATGCTAGTGCGAACCAAACAAAACAGAGAGGCTTGGCTCGAAGGCAGGGAGGGCACATCGAACTTAGAAGCTGAAGGAGCTGAATGGAAGTCTTTGTGGAAGGTGCAAGTTCCCTCGAAAATCAGGGTTTTCCTGTGGCGTCTGGCAAGAAATTCTGTCCCGTCGGCGGCTGTGTTACATAGGCGTAATATGTCTACATCATCATCTTGCAAATTATGTGGAGTACATGACTCATGGAGGCACGCGTTACTGGACTGTCCTATGTCTAGGAGCACCTGGGCGCTTTCAACTGATAACATCTTGGATCAGCTAAGTCTCAATCAACAGGGTAGTGCCAAGGAGTGGATATTTGCCATGGGGAAAGCTCTTTCGTCAGATGAGTTCGTAAGATGCGCGACAACGCTATGGGCGTTATGGGGGGCGAGACGGAAGGCGATATATGAAGATATATTCAAGAGCCCGTTTGCTATTCATGGCTTTGTAAACACATATCTGGGAGAGATCCAGGACTCGACTCCGATGAAGATGAATCGAGGGATCGCGGCCACCAGAGGCACGGGATGGCTTGCTCCGCCGGAGTTCTATATGAAAATTAATGTGGATGCTGCAGTGGGCAGAGGGGGGCGACATGGAGCAGTCGCGGCGATCTGTCGAAGCAATGATGGTTCTTTTTCAGGTGCATCATCGATAGTATTCACAAACCAAGGCGATCCGGCTACCCACGAAGCAATGGCGATCAGGGAAGGTTTGGCGTTAGCCCAAGATTTGAATGTGCACCGAATACATCTAGCGTCGGATTGCCAAGGCGTGGTGGCTGAGATCAAATTTGGGAGTGGATCGGCTTATGGTGCTATCATAGAGGAAATTAAGTTATCTATTCCTTCCTTTATTTCATGTAACATAGTTCATGAGTTTAGGAGCTCCAATAAGGAGGCTCACAATGTAGCAAAGCATGCATTAAGGTTAGGGCCTGGGCGTCATGTATGGTTGGGTCACCCGAAAGGTCTTTCTTTCGTCCCTATAAACATTGTGACGGGTTGAATAAAGCTTCGCGAGATTGCCTTAAAAAAACACACCCCAAAAAAGCCCCGCACCACCGAAGACCCATCTGACCGAGTATGCATGTTTATTTTCCCTTTGCTTGTTCAAAAACAAAATGGCTGCACATACTACTTCCTGCCATGCATTTCGAAACATGAAGAAAAATAAAAAATCTCAAAAGCTGAATCATTCTAAATAATAATACTGAACATGAATATCAGTTACCTCTGTTCACTGAATAATACTGAACATGACTGAAGAACAATGCAAGACAGAGATGACTAATCATGAAACTAATAACTGAAAGTTGAATGACCAATGATAGAGAGAAAGATGACTGATTACAACACTGAAACAAAGATGTAAACAATTGTAGCGACCCGACCCGAATGGATCAAGTCTCTGTGCTTAAGTGTCATCCCTGAATCGGTATGCTGATACACACAGTACTCAAGGATTTATAACAGAGGTAAATCACTTTTAAGGCGGTCTTGCTAAACTTTATTAATCACCCAATAGTGTTTACAGGTACATGGGTTCATACGTGATGTCAAGTCATACGTTCCACCACTATAGAGATACTCCCTCTGTTCATAAATCATATTCGACAAAAGTGACTTTAATTCAAAATAGAGATTAAGTAATTTCAAACTAGACATTTCAGTCATTTGATTAACTCGAAAACTTTTTTTCCCTCATAAAAAGGGAATTGATTATTTTAAAACAGTCATACAAACAATTTCATATTTTCAACTATTTCAAAATAAGTGATGCAATGTTCCACAAAAGTTTGATTTATAAAAGTCCAAAAAAGTTCCAAACTTCAAGTGATTTTAATTATATCAAAAAGTGATTTCAATTATTTCAAAATAGATATTTTTAATATTTCATTCAGTCTAAAAAGTATTTATTTAACATAAATGGGTTCAGATTATTTTAAAATAGTTTGACGGACAATTTCATCATTACAAAGCTATTATGATTTTTTCAAATTCATATTTGAAAAAATGGTTTTAATTATTTCAAAATAAGCGATGTCAATGTTTCAAAGGAGTTTGATTAAATAAAACAGAATTGATTTCGTATTTCACGGAACGTATTGCAATTATTTCAAAACTACGAGTATGATTTTAGTTATTTCGAAATAGCTATCTATGACATGTCATTAAATCAGAAAACTATTTCATTATTTAAAAAAATTATTTCAATTATTTCAACTTCATATTTGAAAATCATAATATGATAGAAACAATGAAATTTAGACCAGTCAAAATGTATCTGAGGATGTTCTTATTTTAAAGGTCTTATCGCCCTGAATTGAGATAATATAACAGAATTCAAACGTGAAATTTTGAATTAAAAGTTGTTGGTCTGCCTGCATCTATTTTTTAGTCCATGAGCTCAAAATAATAGCATATTAAATCTCGCTATGAGTGAAAATATTCAAATGCGACAGTACTTCTAGTTACAATCCAACTAAGTTTTTAAATAAAATAGTTCAAACTTGAATTCAACTCACACATATTTTCTAGTTGTCCTCTTTAACCGCCCACAAATAGTCAATCAAATCTTTCTTGAGCTACTCATGTTGCTCGAAGCAAAATTTGTTGATGCATTTGGGCAAATTCATCAAACGTCGCGTGATTATGATATTGAAGTTGGAAGGGATCACCCATGTTCTCAAATTTCAGACCTCCTGCGGTATTTTCATTATCATCCTCCATGATCATGTAGTGCATGATCACACATGTCATCACTTCCCACAAGGTCTACATATTCCAATGTTCAGTACTCCCTCCGTTTCTTTTTACTCCGCATATAAGATTTGATCAAAGTCAAACTACACAAAGTTTGACCAAATTTATATAAAAATATGAACATCTACAATACTAAAATTATATAGTGTGAAAATACGTTTCATGATGCATCTGATAATATTGATCTCATATTGTGAATATTTATATTTTTTAATATAAAATTAGTCAACCTCTACAAAGATTGACTTTGACCAAACCTTATATGCGGACTAAAAAGAAACGGAGGGAGTAGGTCAACGAACAACTGTAAAAACAGGCTTGGAGCACTTCAAATGCATTGTCCACATCTTTTCTAGTTTCTTGACTTTGGCAAAGTGATATCTTTTCTAACGAACTGGCTCGGAGATGGTCTTGACGAATGTAGCCCATGGAGGATAGATACCATCGACTAGATAGTAGCCCATGTTATACTAATGCCCATTGATAGTATAGTTGCAAGGAGGAGCCTTCCCTTCAGTCAATGAAGATCGCTGCAGCATATTGATGTCATTGTGAGACCCGGACATGCCAAAGAAAATGTGCCAAACCCATAGGTCCTGTGATACAACTATTTCGAGAATGATGGTGAGGTTCTTAACATGTCCATGATACTGCCCTTGTAGAGCCTTTGGGCAGTTCTTCTGTCTTCACTATATGCATTTAAGATTTCCGAGCAAATCTAGCCACCCCTCTTATTTCAAACATTGCCAAGTGCCTTTCGGTGTTTTTCATGGTTGATTCTCTCAAGTAGTAAGGTCCAAACACCTCAATCACCACAGTAGCAAATCTGACCATGACATCTCCATATGTTCTCTCAGACATCCGAAGGTATTCATCCTATGAATCTGCAGTCGTGCCATGTGCAAGTATCTGCAATGGAGCCATGCACTTCTAGTAACTAGACATGGAGCCATTGCAGATACGAAACGTATTGCAATTATTTCATAACTACGAGTATGATTTTAGTTATTTCAAAATAGCTATCTATGACATGTCATTAAATCATAATACTATTTCATTATTAAAAAAAATTATTTCAACTTCATATTTGAAAATCATAATATGATAGAAACAATGAAATTTAGACTAGTCAAAATGTATCTGAGGATGGTCTTGTTTTAAAGTATTCATCGTAGGACCGAACATTGTTGTAGAGCCGATCGGAGATTTTTTTTTCCGCATCTGAATGCAACGGCATAAATCGTGTGCGAGGGGCAAAGTAGTCGTCCGTCAGCATCAAATGCCCTCGTACCCTGTTCTGATTCAGCACTCGATGACCCTTAACCGATCCCTTGAAATCGAGAACATGCTCTTCCGCACACTTCGCGTCTACAAGGACCGCTTGCATCATTATCGTTTCATCTGCATAATCCTCCTCGTAGGATGACTCAACATGGTGCTCGTACATGTACACCATGTCTAAATGCATTGCATCAAAGAAGGGATAATTTTTTTTAACATGGGCATTCTATCAAACACTTGTCGGGCGTGGTGGACAGACAAGAGGTATGGACCGAAGGGACAGATGGTACCTGCACGGCGGACGGACGGGAGGTGTGGACTGGTTGGCTAGGCAAAACGGTGTGGCGACCGGTGGAGCGACGTAGGTCGCGGAGGTTCGAGAAGGGCTTGGCGGGAGGCTGGGGTGTAGATTGGCGGCGGCGGCGAGGACGGAGCGGATGCATGGAAGAGGGAATGGATGGTGACGCTAGGTCCAAGTGGGGTTTTGGCGGGTCGAGGGTGTCAAAATCCTACGTGGCAGCGATCCGGACTCGTGTAATGCCTCAGTTTGCTTTCGACGGATGTGGACGATGTTGAATGACAAACTACGTTCGGACAGCTTTGTACATTTGAGGGGCGATTTAAGGGTCCGATTTGAAGATGCCCCTACACTATACAGATGTATTGTTTCAGAAAAATGCTATGCAAATTACACTTGAAGTGACCACACCAATCTCGATAACCATACCCACGGTGGATTCTTCACCATTAGCTAGCCTCACCGTTAGTTTACCAATTCCCAGATTACCGCCGGACGCCTCTGCGCTTCAAACAGCAGAGAGCAAATTTTACAAGAACACTGTATATGTATCGATCTCGTCTCCCGTTCCCGTTAAGGTCTTCTCCGAGACGACGTATTAGCATCCATCTCCGACTCGATTTACAACGTACTCCTACTAATAACTAATACGACATATATAGAAACAAGGTACCGGCTGTTGTTGATTGATACCAGTAAAGATCTCCTCGTCCCGACAAGGAGACAAGCCCCGCTCGCATCTGAACTGACCGATGAATTCGACGATGACGACGACGTTGTTCGGGGAGGCGAACGAGGTCCTAGGCCTCGTAATGGTGTGGTTCTCGATCTTGTTCTTCGCAGCGGCGTTCGTGCTAGCTTTGATTGCAATAATATGCAACTGTGGCGGAGAGCGAGAGCAAGCAGCACAAGACAGCGCGGCCGCCGGAGACTTGGCGAACGCGCAGGCGGCGTACGAGCTGGCGCTGGCGGCTTATCAACTGTTCCGAGGACGGCCGGCGGAATAGAACGCGGCCGCGGAAAGCTTGGCGGTGCTGCGGACGGGGTACGAGCTGGCGCGGGCGGCGCACGGGCTATGCCGAGGAGGACCAACGGCGGAAGAGATCGCTGCCGCGGAGCGTCTGGCCGCGCTGCTGGACGCGTTCGAAGGGTTGATGAGGCTGGCGGCGCCGGCGCCGGTCGTGGAGCTGGGGTGCTCCCCGTACTCGGCGGAGGGCGGGCGGGCGTCGGAGGAGCCGGTGTGCGCGATCTGCCAGGATGAGTTCTTGCAGGGGCAGATGTGCAGCGAGGTGCCCGCGTGCCGGCACTTGTTCCACCGGGACTGCATCGAGGTGTGGAGGAGGAGCAAGACCACCTGCCCGCTGTGCAGGCGGAGTATCGTGGCCGGATCGGAACGAGTATCGGCTGCCGACGACATGGTTTAGCTTGGTCATGGCGTCGCCTCTGCATGATCGATCGATTCAGCCATCTTGTGATCTCGTTGGGCCCGGATATTGTTAGCACTAATCTTGACGTACGTGGTTCCGTTGGCAGCCGAGTCCCGTGGCTGTTACGAGCGGGGCGTCCGGTGGAGCTGCCGAGTTCTAGAGCGCATGTATAAAGTCGTTATCTAGTTGCATGCATGTAGTTACTGGGTTAGTGGCCGGGTCATGTGGTAGTGGCCGGTGTGATGCATGCGTGCGTGAGTTAGTGGTGTGTGTGGCCACTCGCCTGTGTGTGTGGTTGTATTATATAGTGTACTCGGCTGTGCGGCCAAGAGACCGGGGCTAGAGCAAAATGTAGCCGCGTGTAGTGATGTGAGTTCCTGTGGTTCGTGGAGCTCGAGTGGTGTAGCCTGTGTTCTGAATATAAAAGAGGCATTTGGTCGCCGGGGCGTTGGTCGCCGGGAAAAAAGTGTGCTCCTTCTTCCACCTCCGTTCGGCGTGAGAGAGAGAGCAGCAACAATAGATATGCCCTTCCGAGGCGAGCCAGGATTTTCTAGCGTGCGCATTAGGTTCAGTGCATTGCATAGCCGTCGGATTGCATCGAGATTGGTGAAAGTATTTTAATGTATATAGCGTGTTTTTCATATACATTTCAGCTACTACACGGTACTATGTACTCCGTATTATGCATGGTATACCATTACACGATTTAGGCTCTTTTCGGATCATCTCCGCTCCCCCACTGCAGCTCCCGGAGCGGAGGGAGCGTCAGCACAAAACAGGGAGCGGCTTGAAACTAGCTCTCGAGTGGAGCGAAGGTTTAAGGGACGGGAGAGCTTCCGAACAGACACATAGTTAGAGCGTTGCTACAACTACGGAGAAGTGTTTCCGTATCTTCCTCCCGAAGGAAGGAAAAGCGATCTAGCTTTCCGCCGCCGTTCTCCGGCGGCTCAACTCCATCGACGACCTCGGTCGTCGGTGGTGAGAGGGTCGTCTGAATCACGCGTGTGGATAGTTTTAGATCAAAGTATCATAGTTTTTTTAGGTTGTTCATCGTCATGATTTTGGCGGCGGCAATGACGACACTAAATAAAATTTCTTTAGATCCTACTCCGACGAGACGATTGGTCCTACGTCGGGGATGGGTTTGGAATCCAGTCTGTTCAAGAAATGATGATGTGGCGGCGGCGGCATCCTTGTGGTGGACCTGTGTCCTCGGCCGCCGCCGTTGTGACGGCGCCTACTCCAGCATCAGCGCGGAGCTTGAGAGGTAGTCCAGGAGCGGATGCAGATTGTGGTGGTCTGCATCGACAATATCTGGAAGACGGAACATGTGCAGGGTTTGTGATTGATGGATGGCAGGTGTGATTTCCTCCTTCGGCGTCTTAGTCATGGTGGGGTGTTAGATATGGAGTTCGATGGTGTGTCTGGGGTGTTACCCTGGTCTGATTCATTCAAAAACAATGTTGTCCGCAAAGCTGCTTATCAACGATGGAGCCGCGTCCGCAAAGTTGTCATCTTCATGTCACTAAACTTGCCATAAAAAAATGTTCGGAGTTGCTATGTGTTCGTGCCGCACGTGTGCCACTTATCAGGGTCAAGAAAAAGAAATCGTGTCAACATAATCAAATGGCAGATTAGAACTATATGCAACAGATTACACCAACACATGTTTTGTGGTAAAACATACAAAAATACTAACGCCCACACGTGTGGGCGTTTGCATCTCGCCCACATGCGTGGATCCACGTCCGTTTGGGGTTGCACGAATCTTTGCATGTTTGTGGTGCCACGTAAGACTGGGCTAGTGTGTGGGCATTCATCCGGTCGCCCACACGGAGAGGTATCTCTGGGCCCACTCGGTAGGACATCATCATAATGTGCACAATGTGATCAAGGAGTTGATCACGGGATGATGTGTTACGGAACAAGTAAAGAGACTTGCCGGTAACGAGATTGAACAAGGTATCGGGATACCAACGATCGAATCTTGGGCAAGTATCGTACCGATAGACAAAGGGAATTGTATACGGGATTGATTGAATCCTTGACATCGTGATTCATCCGATGAGATCATCGTGGAGCATGTGGGAACCAACATGGGTATCCAGATCCCGCTGTTGGTTATTGACCGGAGAGTTGTCTCGGCCATGTCTGCATGACTCCCGAGCCCGTAGGGTCTACACACTTAAGGTTCGATAATGCTAGGGTTATAGGGAAAGTATGTACGCGGTTACCGAATGTTGTTCGGAGTCCCAGATGAGATCCCGGACGTCACGAGGAGTTTCGGAATGGTCCGGAGGTAAAGATTTATATATGGGAAGTCCCGTTTTGGTCACTGGAAAAGTTTCGGGTGCTATCAGTAACATACCGGGACCACCGGAAGGGTTCTGGGGGTCCACCAGGTGGGGCCACCAGCCCTAGAAGGCTGCGTGGGCCAAGTGTGGGAGGGGACCAGCCCCAGGTGGGCTGGTGCACCCCCCCCACCACCACCAAGGCCCAAGGCGCAAGGGAGAGTGGGAGGGGGCAAACCCTATGTCCAGATGGGCCTCAAGGCCCACCCTAGGTGCGCCCCCCTCTCTCCCCCCTTGGCCGCCACCCTAGATGGGTTTTGGGGCTGCCGCCACCCCTAGGGAGGGAACCCTAGATGGGTGCGCAACCCCTCCCCTTCCCCTATATATACTTGAGGTATTGGGGGCTGCAAGACACACGAGATCATCTCCCTCTTGGCGCTGCCCTACCTCTCTTCCTCCTCGTTTCTCGTAGTGCTTGGCGAAGCCCTGCTGGAGTTCCGCGCTCCTCCACCACCACCACGCCATCGTGCTGCTGCTGGATGGAGTCTTCCCCAACCTCTCCTTCTCCCCTTGCTGGATCAAGGCGTGGGAGACGTCACCGGGCTGCACGTGTGTTGAACACGGAGGCGCCGTTGTTCGGCGCTTAGATCGGAATCAACCGCGATCTGAATCGCTGCGAGTACGACTCCTTCATCCGCGTTCTTGCAACGCTTCCGCTTAGCGATCTACAAGGGTATGTAGATGCACTCCCCTTCCCTCGTTGCTAGATTACTCCATAGATTGATCTTGGTGATGCGTAGAAAATTTTAAATTTCTGCTACGATCCCCAACAGAACTAATCACTATTACCGCTTGGTACTTATGGTGGGATAGACATAGGCTGGTCCATGAAGGAAAGTTTCAAGATGCTCAGCAAACTTCTATGGGTATCCGTACTATAGCGGCAAACTTTGTTAATGCTTTCTCACCAAATGCAGTCAGTAAAAGAGGGGCATGGACTAGACCTCCAATGGTTTTCGTGAAGCTTAATGTGGATGCATCTTTTGATCATGACTTGCTTAAGGGCACCGCTGGTGCTGTTCTCAAAGATGTTAAAAGGAAAATTCATTGTTGGCGGAAACTGAAAGGTTGATTGGTGTGTTGATACCTTGACAGCAGAAGCTTTGGCTCTAAGGTTCAGATTATCTCTCGCCCATAAGGCGGGTTGCAATCGCTTTGTCATTAATGCTGACAATATGGAAGTCATTAATACCATGAATAATGGAGGACGTTCAGCAGAAGCGGCGGCGGCAGTGTTTGCTGATTGTTATTTTTTAGCATGCGATTTTTCTCTTACTAGTTTTGAGCATTGTAATGGGGAAGCGAATAAGGTAGCTCATGAACTTGCCAGATTAGCTAAATTTTCTGAGACAAGGCATTGGTTTGAGGAGCTTTTGGTCGAAATTGTACAACCTCTAATAGACGATGTAACCGTCATTTCTAATTAATAAAGTTGGTTGTTTTTTTTTAAGCAGAGCCGTTATTTGACCGAGTAACTGTAGAGAACAATTCTTATATTTTCTCCCTCCTCCGGACCAGTTCAAGCTCAAGAGCACCAAGCCGCCACCAGGGATGAGAAAACACTGGCGGTTCTTACGCGACGCTGACCGGGACACAAGTTCTCCGCTTCCTCCTCGGAACCCTGCGGCGCATCTGAAAACTCCCCACAGCGTGCTTGGTGTGAGCGAGGAGCGCGGGCACCGTACAGTTCGGTTTAACACAATAACCTGCTGTTCGTCGTTGCTACCTCCCGGGCTTGTTTCTGACATCACGCTACTGCTGTGTTTGTAAATTGTAATCGTATACTCAACCCGTTTGACCAGGCCACAGGGATCCGTAATCATCACCCTGATCACCCACCATTTTTCTGCCCATTTACTTCCCGACCCCACACGATCTGACCATGCAACCACCACGGTTAAAAACGCAACATCAACGTACCATCCATCACACAACGACGCCGGCGTCGCCCTCGCCCCTACCAACACTGCGATCCGGAACATTCCCATCCCGCTCGACGAAATCCAGCGCCGTCGACTGGCGGCCTGCCAGGTGCACGCGCTGAAAAGCGCTCCGGTCGCCGTCCGGCGACCCATCCATCCTCATATTCCCCGCCACTCCCACTCGCGAGCTCGCGCGGCCGGACGGGGTCAACACGTCGCGCTCCTCCGCGGGTCAGATGGATGGAGTGCCCGGGGGCGCGCGCCAGGGGTCGGTTCGCGCGCGGAACATCTCCGCCTTTCGGTGGAGGCGCGGCCCCGGCCATGGATCGTGCGAGATCTTTGCGCTGCCGTCGTGGGAGCTAGCTGGCCCGCTGGCGTGCGCGGGACGTGACCGATCGATCGATCGCCCGACGTGTCGCGCCGGGGAGGCGGGGAGCGGAGCCGTCGCCCGTCGGCTCGGATCAGCCGCGTCGATCGACGTGCGGGTTTCCCGGCTCGGCGACGAAGTGCTGAGATATATTCCTGGGTTGTGGTGCGTGTATTTTCAGGGGATTTTTAGGGGTTTTGCCTCGCCTTTTTTCCCCGGCAAGGTCAAATGCCACATATATTAGCCTATTCTAGTTTTTTATACTTCTTTCTCTTGTTGTTTTGCCCTGTATAAACTTGGAAAATCTATGAAAATACACTGTGAGAAATAAATAATTCTCACAGTTTCAGGTCAACAAAAAAGGAACATACTATTAAATAGCACAAATCCTCTCACAATATAGCACAAAACCTTCACAAAAACACACTTAAAAGAGTGATGCTAGGCTCACGGACGGATTTTTACGGTTTTCACGGACGTGCACAGGTGACATCATTTGATTGGGATTAGGGGGTGGAAGGGCCCCATCCTCTTGTAAAAGGAAAATACATTAGTTTTATGGTGAAAGATGTATTTTAGTTTACACATGGAGTATTTCACATGTGAACATCTTCTTGAGTTAAACTCACCCGACATCTTTGTAAGCCTTTTCTATGTGAGTACAATACACACAATGCATGCCTCACCCTCTCGTCACGACACACTGAACACACCATGGACGTATTTCCTATACATGACAAAGAAAAAAAAATTGAAGGCGCCAATGACCACTTTTAATGTAAAAGCATAATGCTCTACTTAAAAAAATGCGCGTCCACAGGCTCCTATTTCTCCCCTCCCTCACGGCTATATGCTCGTGTGCCCTTTTGAGCCTTTCCGAGGTATCCTCTCTTTTCCTTCTCCTCCTCCTCCTCCGCCGATGTGTTATGTAGAAGAAGGGTTGAGAGGCGCCGGAATTCACCGCTTATTTATTAATTCATCTTTGTTCATGGTGATGTCTTCCTCATCTCTTCGATGATGGCAACACTTTGGTTCTCTTAGTAACTCCACTTTAAATAGTCTTATACCCCCTTCGGTCCTTTTTAGTTCGCATATAAGATTTGACTGAAGTCAAGCCTCGTAAAGTTTGACCAACTTCATAGAAAAACGTACCAACATTCACAATCTGAAATCAATATCAATAGATGTGTCATGACTTAAAGTTTCATATTGTATAACTTTAGCATGGCAGATGTTGATATTTTTTTATATAAATACGGTCAAACTTTGTGAAGTTTGACTTCAGAGAATTCTAATATGCAGAGTAAAAAGGACCGGAGGGAGTATCTAATATAGTGTTCCACATTGGCATTTTCCCACGCTCCGAGTTTTGACACCATAATTCCCCTTTTTGGCGCCGTCTCTCGATATTTCTCATTTTGGGTGATGGAATTCCTTTTTTTTATTTGGATCCGACACATTGTGTAACTTTGGGCGCTAGATTCATTCACTTGTCTTGTTGACTTTTTCATCACAAAAAGCGTGCTCTGCGCTTACATTTAAAACAAAAACATCTCAAACTATGAAATACGAAATTAAACCTGAGAGAGTCTAAATAAACAAACTCTATCTTTCCTGCCACCAGGCCTATGACCTATCCGTGGAATCTTTGAGGTATTCTACACATGTTCAGACATGGGGGCAGATATGATACTATTTTTCTCAGGGCCTAGCATAGTTAATTTCATGTTGAACTGGTCGGGATGCTCAAATTTGGTATAATTTGGGAAATATACCCCCTGCGGTCATTTTTAGTCAGCATATAAGTTTTGTCTGAAGTCAAAATATCCCTACTTTAACCAAACTTATAGAAGAAAGCATCAACATTCACATCGCCAACTCAATACTGTTAGATTCATTATGAAATGAAGTTTCATAGTTCATATATTTAGTATTGTTGGTGGTGATATTTTAAAATATAAATTTAGTTAGACTTTGCAAAGTTTGACTAGACCCAAATTTAATACACGGAGTGGAAAGACCGGAGGGGGTACATGCATGAAGCTCCTCAAATTGCATCAAACCTGTGCCACTGGTGTAAACTATACAGTAGGAAACACGACGTATGCGCATTTGAGCTGGAGATTAGAAGCATACTTTCGGGGGTAAGACGTGATTTTACTGTTTGTTTTTCGTTGACCTATATATATGTATTTATTTTTCTAGTGACTCCCATGACTCGATCAATGATGGGACGTGACTTCACCAGATGCTAGTAGTTCAAACAAAGCTGTACTCCACTCCAACAAAAGACCCACGTAACAAATCCACCTCCTGCTGCCATCTTAAAAAGGAGAGGGGTGAAACGCCCGCACGTAAAGGGCGACGGTGACCGCCGTGCTTCTGTTTCGCCAACACTTGGAAAGGGCACGCGGAGAAGATTTTCATGTCAACTTCGAATCATTTCTATTTTTTGGAGTTTGGATTAAGATTTTTGTGAAGGGTCGCATGATGTTGCCTCTTCCCTAGAATTCTCGTTGACATTCTCTAGCAGTCCTCCCTGGAAAAGAGGGGAGCTTAATTAAGAGCCGTGTTTTGACCATGCCGTGACGGCTTGCCGGCACAAAACAAAAGGAGCGACGTGCAGGGCTGCGAGCGTGCAACAATGTATGGGGCAAAAGGAGAAAACAATGCAGGATGAAGTTTTGATAAAAAAAATATGCCTTTAGCTCTTTATATGGAATTTTGTGGGGAAGAGAAAAATGTTTTCTGGGCTTGAGAGTGCATGCAACGTCAAGTTTGGAGCGACGTACATACATACATACCTGAGAGTTCAGTTACTGGGAGAAAGTCAGAAAGGATGAGCAGTGAACATAGTCGAGGAAGTGCATGGTGGCGTTACTGGAGCCCAGCCCGGCGACAGTTGCCGCCGTCAGCATGGCGCCTGGCTCAGAGAAGGGCTCACACGTACAACCCTCCCGGCCCTCTCTTCACGCCACGTACCCCCTCGCCCCGCAACGTCTCTCTCTCCCTCCCTCCTTCCACCGTGACCTGACTGACCCTCCTCCGTCTATATAAATGCAGCTCCGGTGCACCGATCTTACTTGGAACTCAGACAGGCAGACCGTCGTCACACACACAGTCGCGGCGAACAGCGGCTCCCGGAATTCCCTGGTGAGAAGGGCAGAGCGATCGAGCCATCACTCCGCCGGTAGCAGATGGGGAGGCAGCCGTGCTGCGACAAGGTGGGGCTGAAGAAGGGGCCGTGGACGGCGGAGGAGGACCAGAAGCTCGTCGGCTTCCTCCTCACCCACGGCCACTACTGCTGGCGCGTCGTCCCCAAGCTCGCAGGTGAGCCGACCCCAACGCGTGCATGCCATGCATGGAACCCGTCCATCAGTCCTCTGCTCCCGCTCCGGCTTGACGTTCTCACTTGGCATGGATATGTTGCACTGTGTGCGCAGGGCTGCTGAGGTGCGGGAAGAGCTGCAGGCTGAGGTGGACCAACTACCTGAGGCCCGACCTCAAGCGGGGGCTACTCTCCGACGAGGAGCAGCAGCTCGTCATCGACCTGCACGCGCAGCTCGGTAACAGGTGCGTGTCTAGTGTAGCTCGTGTTTTAATTTGGAGTCCCGGCCTCCTGCGGTGGCCGGCGGCGCTCATGGACCATGCCCATGGCGGTGCGCGCAGGTGGTCCAAGATCGCGGCGCAGCTGCCCGGAAGGACGGACAACGAGATCAAGAACCACTGGAACACCCACATCAAGAAGAAGCTCCGCAAGATGGGCATCGACCCCGTCACCCACCGCCCGCTGGGCCAAGAGGCCCCTCCTCCCCTGCAACATCCGCCGCCGCCGCCGACCGCCACCTCGTGGCAGCAGCTGGACGGCGCGGAGCGCTCACAGCAAGCGGAGGAGGAGGACGTGAAGGCGGTCCCGCTGATCCAGCCGCACGAGGTCACGGCGGTGCCGCCCACCGCGAGCAGCAACTGCTCTGTTTCCCCTGCCTCGGTCATCTCACCGTCCTGCTCCTCCTCGTCCGCGGCGTCCGGCCTGGAGGCGGCGGAGTGGCCGGAGCCCATGTACCTCCTCGGCATGGACGGCATCATGGACGTCGGCTCCGGCTGGGACGCCGGCTTCGTCGTCCCCGGTGGCCTGGGCGTCGACCCGTTCGACCACTACTACCCGGACCCCGCCGGCTTCGACCAAGGAGCCTGGCCGTGACGCCATCGATCCTACCAGCAATGCACATAGACCGATCATAGATCCGCTTCTTTCGCCAGTTCGATCTCCCGTTCTCCCCTCCCCTAGCTAGCAGCTTAGTTCCATGTCTGAATGTTACCGCCATGCCCACCTGAGCTTTTCTTGGAACTCGGAAGAAATGCATGATCAGGCCATGCCGATCCATGCTCGGGTGTTTGCTGAATGAATCTCGATAAAGGAAGAGGAAATCCCGACGACCGTGTTGTGATGCGAGCAGGGCTGGTCTGTATCGATCCGAACGTGGTATGCGCGCGTCTCTCTTGGCGAGATCGATGGATGCGCCGCGCAAACTGCCGGCGTGAGCGTCAGCGTGGGTGTGTCAGCTTCCGAGTTTGCATGCGGCGGTGCAGGAGACTTTTTGGGTCCGAGAAGGGGCTGATGGCGCCTATTGTCATGACGCGCGCGCGTGACGACGGCCGCGTCGCCGCTTCTTTGACCTTCTTGGCAAGCATGCATGCATGCCAAGCTCGTGGTTCATTTAGTGTTACGAGGTGGTTTGTTCACCCCGTTTGTTATGTATGCTCAACTATAAAAAGTTGACTAGTTTTACAACATCCTTGCTAGCCACCGGATGTGCATACAGACACGAACAGTAGTGAGACCACACGAGAAAAAAATGCTTTCTGAAGTGCTGCTGCGCAAGTCGAGCAAGGGAAATGATAGAGTATAAAACTACTACTTTATAGGCTAGGGTTTCAAAAACTTATCAGTTTTTATTTTTTCTCAGATAACTATCAAATGGGTAGTCGGCTGTTTCAAAAAACCCAAAATCTTCGTTGTTAAAAAATTAAAAATCAGTAATTTTTTGAAACCTTAGCCTGTAAAATAGTAGCTTTTTGCTATTTACTCGAAATGGTACGAAGGGCAAAGGTTCCCTTGAACACAGAATGTTCCAGTTGCTGTTCCTCTCGTGAAATGGGCTCGTGCTTGGCTGCCACAATATTCTTCGCAGGGGGGGAGTGACAAGTGTGTGATCCGTGGCAAGGTGAGGGATTGAGGGGTCTCAGGCCAGGTGCTTCTCCTGATGGCGACCATGATGCGCTTCAGTGGATAGCTGGTGCCACTGCTAGATGGGCAACCCCGCTTCCGGCCACCTGCAGCGTTGCCGTCCAGTACAGGCTCCAAATCACCGCGTATCGGAATTGTTGGTGATGATGATTTTTTTTTCCAGAGAGAACGATGATGTTTTTGGCAGCCCAGGCGATCTGATTTGGGCTTGTTTGTTAGTGGGGTTAACAGCTGTGTTTCTTCTTCTTGGAAGAATTCTTGTGGGCCAGAATTATTTTGCCAGCCCCGTCCACTAGCCCAGCCTTTACTTGTTGCAGCCCATTTGTTTAGATGTACTAGCTCTTGTTCATGGGAACAACTAGTTTTCTTGTCTCTTTTTGGTGAAAAAGATCAGATCTATTATAAAAGTTCTTCGAAAGTACAGAGCATCTCAAACATAATAAATTTTCTGATTTAATAAAAATAATTTCAAAAAAATTACCGAAAAAGGCTTTCGCCCTGCTTTATACATAAAGCAAACCGCCCAAGCCACAAACATACATACGGGTTCAGCCACAGCACGCCCAAGGCGCGGAGGTCCAACACACACACAAGCACGACACGAGGTACAAGGTTAATGCTGAGGGTACAGCTGAACAAGCCCAAAAAAAGAAAAAGAAAGTAGGCCGACACATCGGAGATAGCTGGACGCCTAATCTGGCTCTGGAGGAGGCGGCGGAAGCGGAAGCGCCACACAGAAGGCCATCGCTCGAAGGTCGGAGATGAGAGTGTTGACGACGTTCCGATCCTGGATGCGGCTAAGCGGCCGCCAAAGCTGCAAGAAACCACACATTTTAAAAATGGCGCCAGTCGCACGACGAAGAGGAGATCGTTGGATGACAAGCCTATTGCGCACGATCCAGAGCGTCCAGGCTAGCACCCCAACACAGAGCCACCTAATGTGGCGGTGACGGGGGGCAGAGGCCTGAATCTCCGCCAACAAGTCGGGGAAGTTGGTGTTGCACCAAGTTCCACCAACCACGGCGCAGAAGCATGACCAAAGGAACTGGGTGGTCACGCAAGAGAAGAAGATGTGGTTAGCATCTTCAGCTACGCCACAGAGGGGCACAGGACATCGCCAGGCCCGTTGCGCTTGCGCACCTCAACACCAGAGGGCAAGCGACCACTGATCCACTGCCAGAGAAAGATCCTGACCTTCAATGGGAGGCGGATATCCCAAATCAAACTAAACGGCTCCAGGGCCATAGATGGGGCAATCGCTTGATAGAGGGACTTGGTCGATAAGCGGCCTGAAGACTAGTCGCCATGAGAGGGAGTCATCAGCGTTGCCCACGTCGAGAGGCTGAAGGGCGATGGCCTGAAGGAGAGCATCCCAAGCGGCGACCTCAAGGGGTCCAAAAGGTCGACGGAACGCAAGGCGCCCTAAGTCAATAAGGGACACCTCCACGGAGACCCGAGGGTCGGCCGCGATGGTGAAAAGCTTGGGGAAGCGGGCGGCAAGAGGGAGATCGCCAACCAATCGGTCGAACCAAAACAAGGTCGAGGCACCCGATCCCACCGAGATGGACGTGCCGATGCGGAGCACTGGCATGAGTTGGACCACGGCTTGCCAGAATTGGGATCCTCCCGAGCGCTGGCAGAAGTCAAGGGGCTGGCCCCGAAGGTATTTGGAGCGAATGATGTCCAACCACAGGCCGCCCTCATCATTGGCGATCTGCCACAGCCACGTGTCAGGAGAGCAATATTCATGCGCCTAGAGGCCATGATCCCAAGACCTCCCTGGCGTTTGGGTTTGCAGATGTCTGGCCAGCTAACCATGTGGTATTCCTGCGTGTCCCCCTCGCCCGCCCAGAAGAATTTGGACTGGTATTTGGCAATCTCCTGATGCAGAGTCTCATGTAAGCTATAAAAGCTCATCAGGAACCACAGGAGGATGGAGAGGGAGGAGTTGATGAGAATCACCTGGGCGGCCTTGGATAGCCACGTGCCCCTCCAAGGCTCCACCCGGTGCTGCAGGCGGGTTACGCTCGGCCGCAGGTCCGCCATCGTGAGCCTGGAATCGCTAATGGGAATCCCCAAATAAGTGATGGAGAAGGAGCCTAGTCAGCAGTTAAGACGATCGGCCATCCCATGGCACTCCTCCTAGGAGTAGCCAAGGATCATCACCTCGCTCTTGTCAAAGTTGATCGTGAGGCCCGGCATCTGCTGGAAGCAGAGGAGGAGGAACTTAAGGTTGGCGATGTCAGCATCCGAACCTTCGATCATGATGATGGTGTCATCTGCGTACTGAAGGAGGGAGACCCCTCCCCCTCCCACCAGATGGGGCACCACCCCACGGGTATGGCCAGCAGCCTTGGCTTGATCGAGGACATCTGCCAGGGCATCAACCACCATGTTGAAGAGGAACAGGGAGAAGGGGTCGCCCTGGCGAACCCCACACAGGGTGGGGAAGTAGGGTCCAATCTCACCGTTAATGTTTATTGTTGTTCGACCGCACGAGACAAGCTGCATGACACGGGTGACCCACCGATCGTCCAAGCCCTTGCGGAGGAGGACTTCACGAAGGAATGATCACCTAACCGTGTCATAAGCTTTATGGAAGTCCAGCTTCAGAAATACCGCACGCTGGCGCTTTGCGTGGACTTCATGCAGGACTTCGTGGAACACCAACACCCCATCTAGGATGAACCGACCTTGGATGAAGGCGAATTGGTTGGGGTGGGTTATGGAGTTAGCGAGCAGGGTCACCCTATTGGCGTACCCTTTCGCAAGAATCCGAAATATCACGTTAATCACCATGATAGGACGGAACTAGCGAATATCCGAGGCACCCGGGACCTTAGGATTAGAGTGATAATCCCATAGTTGAGGCGACCTAGGTCCATGGATACCACATATAACTCATTAAAGAGTGTCGTAACCTTGGGTTTGATAGCATGCTAGAAGGTTTGGAAGAATTTCACCGGCAAGCAATCTGGTCCCGGAGCGGAGGAAGGGTTCATGCCCTTAATCGTGGCGTGAACCTCTTCCTTCCCGAAGGGGGCCATAAGGGCCTCATTGGCCGCAGCCGAGACCAGCTGACAGCCTACCCAGGTATCTACGGCCAGAGAGGCGCCACCCCTAGGGAAGGGAGAAAAGGGGCTTTATAGAAGCCGTCGACGTGAGCACGGATCTCAGCGGGTCAAAGGAGGATGGTGTCCCCATCCCATAGGCAGTAGATGGAGTTGCGCCGGTGCCTACCATTGGCAATAGCCTGGAAGTAAGCGTTGTTGGTGTCCCCATGAAGCACCCACTGTTGGGTGCCCCATTGGCGCCAATAAGCCTCCTTGTCTGTATATATGACCGAAAGCTGGTCTTCGAGATTGTAGCGCAATATCCATTCATTGGAGGAGATCCCGGAGGAGTCTGCCCGGGCGTCTAGAGCTTGAATGGATGTAAGTAGAGTGGATTTCCGCTCCCTAAGGTCCCGTCCAAGGTTGGCCCCCCAACCCTGTGGGAAACGTAGCATGCAATTTCAAAAAAATTCCTACACTCACGCAAGATCTATCTAGGAGATGCATAGCAACGAGAGGGGGAGAGTATGTCTACGTACCCTCATAGACCATAAGCGGAAGTGTTTGACAACGTGGTTGATGTAGTCGAACTTCTTCTCGTTCCGACCGATCAAGCACCGAACGTACGACACCTCCGAGTTCTGCACACGTTTAGCTCGATGACGTCCCTCGAACTCTTGATCCAGCAGAGTGCCGAGGAAGTAGATGAGGTCCGTTAGCACGACGGCGTGGTGACGGTGATGGTGAAGTGATCCGCGCAGGGCTTCGTCTAAGCACCGCGAGAATATGACCGAGGGTGTCATCTGTGGAGGAGGGCGTCGCACACGGCTAGGCAATTGTCTGTTGTGTGCTAGGCGCCCTCCTCATATATATAGGTAGGAGGGAGGGAGGAGAAACCATAGGAGGCGCCCAAGTAGGAGGAATCCTACTTGGAGTCCCTTCCAAGCCGCGTGACTCGCCTGCCATATATAAACGAGGTGGAAGAAAAGAGGGGGGGAGGGAAGGAAGTAGGAATCATAATCCACACTTTCCTTGCCCTCCCCTCTTTCCTTCTCCTCCTCATAGGGCTGGCCTCTATAGAGGCGCACCAGGGCTGGTGTGTTTCCTCTCTTGGCCCATAAGGCCCATATCTTTGCCGGGGGTGCCCGAAACTCCTTTCCGTTGACCCGATAAGTACCCGGTACCCTCCAGAACACTTCCGGTGTCCGAATACCATCTTCCTATATATCAATCTTTACCTCTAGACCATTTTGAGACTCATCGTCATGTTCGTGATCTCATCTGGGACTCCGAATAACATTCAGTCACCAAATCACATACTCATATAATACTAAATCATCATCGAACGTTCAGCGTGCGGACCCTACGGGTTCGAGAACTATGTAGACATGACCGAGACACCTCTCCGGTCAATAACCAATAGCAGAACCTGGATGCTCATATTGGTTCCTACATAGTCTACGAAGATCTTTATCAGTCGAATCGTAATGACAACATATGTTATTCCCTTTGTCATCGGTATGTTACTTGCCCGAGATTCGATCGTCGGTATCTTGATACCTAGTTCAATCTCATTACCGGCAAGTATCTTTACTTGTTGCGTAATAGATCATCCCGCAACTAACTCATTAGTCAGATTGTTTGCAAGGCTTATTATGATGTGCATTACTGAGAGGGCCCAGAGATACCTCTCCGATACTCGGAGTGACAAATCCTAATCTCGATCTATGCCAACCCAACAAACACCTTCGGAGATACTTGTAGAGCATCTTTATAATCACCCAGTTACGTTGTGACGTTTGATCGCACACAAGGTATTCCTCCGGTGTCCGGGAGTTGCATAATCTCATAGTCAAAGGTATATGTATATGACATGAAGAAAGCAATAGCAATAAAACTGAACAATCAATATGCTAAGCTAACGGATGGGTCTTGTCCATCACATAATTCTCCTAATGATGTGACCCCATTCATCAAATGACAACACATGTCTACGGTTAGGAAACTTAACCATCTTTGATCAACGAGCTAGTCTAGTAGAGGCTTACTAGGGACACTGTGTTTTGTCTATGTATCCACACACATGTATCAAGTTTCCGATTAATACATTTCTAGCATGAATAATAAACATTTATCATGATATAAGGAAATATAAAATAACAACTTTATTATTGCCTCTAGGGAATATTTCCTTCAGTCTCCCACTTGCACTAGAGTCAATAATCTAGTTCACATCGCCATGTGATTTAACACCAATAGTTCACATCTTTATGTGATTAACACCCGTAGTTCACATCGCCATGTGACCAACACTCAAAAGGTTTACTAGAGTCAATAATCTAGTTCACATCGTTATGTGATTAACACCCAAATGGTACTAAGGTGTGATCATGTTTTGCTTGTGAGAGAAGTTTTAGTCAACGCGTGTGCCACATTCAGATCCGTATGTATTTTGCAAATTTCTATGTTTACAATGCTCTGCATGGAACTAGTTTAGCTTATTGCTCCCATTTTCAATATGTGTCCAAATCGAGACTTAGATTCATCCAGATCGGTGTCAAAGGTTGCATCGACGTAACTCTTTACGACGAACTCTTTATCACCTCCATAACCGAGAAATATTTCCTTAGTCCTCTAAGGATAATTTTGACCGCTGTCAGTGATCTACTCCTGGATCACTATTGTACCCCCTTGCCAAACTCATGGCAATGTACACAATAGGTATGGTATACAACATGTCATACTTTATAGAACCTATGGCTGAGGCATAGGGAATGACTTTCATTCTCTTTCTATCTTATGCCGTGGTCGGGCTTTGAGTCTTACTCAACTTCACACCTTACAATACTGGCAAGAACTCTTTCTTTGACCGATCCATTTTGAACTTCTTCAAAATCTTGTCAAGGTATGTGCTTTGTGAAAGTCCCATTAAGCGTCTCGATCTATCCCTATAGATCTTGATGCCCAATATATAACTATAAGTAGCTTCACCGTGGTCTTTCATTAAAAAATTATTTATTCAAGTATCCTTTTATGCTATCCAGAAATTCTATATCATTTCCAATCAATAATATGTCATCCACATATGATATCAGAAATGCTACAGAGCTCCCACTCACTTTGTTGTAAATACAGGCTTCACCATAAGTCTGTATAAAACCATATCCTTTGATCACCTTATCAAAGCGTATATCCCAACTCCGAGATGCTTGCACCAGTCCATAGATGGATCGCTGGAGCTCGCATACTTTGTTAGCACTTTTAGGATCGACAAAACCTTCTGGTTGCATCATATACAACTCTTCTTTAAGAAATCCATTAAGAATGCAGTTTTTACATCCATTTGCCAGATTTCATAAAATGTGGCAATTGTTAACATGATTCGGTCAAACTTAAGCACCGCTATGAGTGAGAAAAATCTCATCATAGACAACACCTTGAACTTGTCGAAACACCTTTTGCGACAAGTTGAGCTTTGTAGACAGTAACACTACCATTAACGTCCGTCTTCCTCTTGAAGATCCATTTATTCTCAATGGCTTGCCGATCATCAGGCAAGTCCACTGAAGTCCACACTTTGTTCTCATACATGGATCCTATCTCAGATTTTATGTCTTTAAGCCATCTGTCAAAATCTGGGCTCATCATAGCTTCTTCATAGTTTGTAGGTTCATCATGGTATAGTAACATGAATTCCAGAACAGGATTACCGTACCACTCTGGTGTGGAACGTGCTATGTTCGGCCTATGAGGTCCAGTAGTAACTTGATCTAAAGTTTCATGATCATCATCATTAGCTTCCTCTCTAGTTGGTGTAGGCATCACGGGAACATATTTCTCTAATGAGCTACTTTCCAATTCGAGAGAAGGTACAATTACCTCATCAAGTTCTACTTTCCTCCCACTCACTTCTTTCGAGAGAAACACCTTCTCTAGAAAGGATCCATTCTAAGCAACAAAGATACTACCTTCAAATCCGTGGTAGAAGGTGTACCCAACAGTTTCTTTTGGGTATCCTATGAAGACGCACTTCTTCGATTAGGGTTTGAGATTATCAGGCTGAAGCTTTTTCACATAAGCATCGCAACCCCAAACTTTAAGAAATGACAGCTTAGGTTTTTTGCCAAACCATAGTTCATACAGTATCATCTCAACGGATTTAGACGGTGCCCTATTTAACATGAATGCAACGGTCTCTAATGCATAACCCCCAAAACGATAGTGGTAAATCGGTAAGAGACATCATAGATCGCACTATATCTAATAAAGTACGGTTACGACGTTCGGACACACCATTACGTTGTGGTGTTCCAAGTGACGTGAGTTGTGAAACTATTCCACGTTGTTTTAAATGAAGGCCAAACTTGTAACTCAAATATTCGCCTCTGTGATCATATCGTAGCAACTTTATTTTCTTGTTACGATGATTCTCTACTTCACTTTGAAATTATTTGAAGTTTTCAAATGTTTCAGACTTGTGTTTCATCAAGTAGAGATGCCCATATCTGCTCAAATCATCTGTGAAGGTGAGAAAATAACGATACCCGCCGCGAGCTTCAACACTCATCGGACCACATACATCGGTATGTATTATTTTCAATAAGTCATTGGCTCGCTCCATTGTTCCGGAGAACGGAGTTTTAGTCATCTTGCCCATGAGGCATGGTTCGCAAGTATCAAATGATTCATAATCAAGTGATTAAAAAATCCATCCGCACAGTGTTTCTTCATGCACTTTACACCAATATGACCTAAACGGCAATGCCACAAATATTTTGTACTATCATTATTAACTTTGCATCTTTTGGCATCAATATTATGAATATGTGTATCACTACGATCGAGATTCAATAAACGATTTACATTGGGTGTATTACCATAGAAGGTTTTATTCATGTAAACAGAACAACAATTATTCTTTGACTTAAATGAATAACCGTATTGCAGTAAACATGATCCAATCATATTCATGCTCAACACAAACACCAAATAACATTTATTTTAGGTTCAACACTAATCCCTAAGGTAAAGGGAGTGTGCGATGGTGATCTTATCAACCTAGGAATCACTTCCAACACACATCGTCACCTCGCCCTTAACTAATATTTGTTCATTTTGTAACTCTTGTTTTGAGTTACAAATCTTAGCAACTGAACTGGTATGAAATACCCAGGGGCTACTATGAACACTAGTAAAGTACACATCAATAACATGTATATCAAATATACCTTTGTTCACTTTGCCATCCTTCTTATCCGCCAAGTTTTTTTGGGGTAGTTCTGCTTCCAGTGACCATTTCCTTTGTAGTAGAAGCACTCAGTTTCAGGTTTGGGGTCTAGCTATGGGCTTCTTCACGGGAGTGGCAACTTGCTAGTCATTCTTCTCGAAGTTCCCTTTCTATCCCTTGCCCTTTTTCTTGAAACTAGTGGTCTTGTTAACCATCAACACTTGATGCTATTTCTTGATTTCCACCTTCGCCGATTTCAGCATCGCGAAGAGCTTGGGAATCATTTTCATCATCCCTTGCATATTATAGTTCATCACAGAGTTCTAGTAACTTGGTGATAGTGACTAGAGAACTCTGTCAATCACTATATTATTTGGAAGATTAACTCACACTTGATTCAAGCGACTGTAGTACCGAGACATTCTGAGTACATGCTCACTACCTGAGCTATTTTCGTCCATCTTGTAGGCAAAGTACTTGTCAGAGGTCTCATACCTCTTAACACGGGCATGAGTCTGAAATATCATTTTCAGCTCTTGGAACATCTCATATGCTCCATGGCGTTCAAAACATTTTTGAAGTCCCGGCTCTAAGCCGTAAAGCATGGTGCACTAAACTACCAAGTAGTCATCGTACCGAGCTTGTCAAACATTCATAACGTCTGCATATGCTCTTGCTATAGTTCTGTCACCTAGCGGTGCATTAAGGACATAATTCTTCTATGTAACAATGAGGATAATCCTTAGATCACAAACCCAGTCCGCATCATTGCTACTATCTTCTTTCAACTTAGTTTTCTCTAGGAACATATCAAAAATAAAATAGGGGAGCTAAATGCGAGCTATTGATCTACAACATAGATATGCTAATACTATCAGGACTAAGTTCATGATAAATTAAGTTCAATTAATCAAATTACTTAAGAACTCCCACTTAGATAGACATCTCTCAAGTCATCTAAATGATAAGTGATCCAAATCAACTAAACCATGTCCGATCATCACGTTCCGACCGATCAAGCACCGAACGTACGACACCTCCGAGTTCTGCACACGTTCAGCTCGATGACGTCCCTCGAACTCTCTATGCAGTAGAGTGCCGAGGAAGTAGATGAGTTCCGTCAGCATGACGGCGTGGTGACGGTGATGGTGAAGTGATCCGCGCAGGGCTTCGCCTAAGCACTATGAGAATACGACCGAGGGTGTAATCTGTGGAGGGCGGCACCGCACACGGGTAGGCAATTGTTTGTTGTGTGCTAGGTGTCCCCCCCCCCTCATATATATAGGTGGGAGGGAGGTAGGAGCAGCCATAGGAGGCGCCCAAGTAGGAGGAATCCTACTTGGAGTCCCACCCAAGCCGCATGCCCCGCCTGCCATATATAAACGAGGTGGAAGGAAAGAGGGGGGAGAGGGAAGGAAGTAGGAATCCTAATCCACACTTTCCTTGCCCTCCCCTCTTTACTTCTCCTTCTCATAGGGCTGGCCTCTATAGGGGCGCACCAGGGCTGGTGTGTTCCCTCACTTGGCCCATAAGGCCCATATCTTTGTCGGGGGTGCCTGAAACTCCTTTTTGGTGACCCGATAAGTACCCGGTACACTACAAAAAAAAGACACTTCCGTGATGATACGTGTTTGTCATAGTAGGTCACATTTTCTATCATGCATGCACATCCATGACGATTTTATGACAGAATCAAGATAGTCATACCTGTGCTATCGTAGAAGTGTTCCATGGCATTACCAAAATTATCATCACGGAAGTGTCCACTTCCATGACGATAAATCGCGCGTCATAGAAGTGTTTTCGTCAAGGGTGACCGACACGTGACATCCATCGTAACAGGTCGCTGTTAAGCTACCGGGTCCGGTTTTGGATCCGATAACCCGTTAACAGCCCCGACCAATGAGGATTTTCCACGTGTAAAATTGTCATTGGACGGAGGAAACACGTGTTGGCTCACCATTGGGACAGATGCCATCCATTCATTGGATAGGAGGTGCCTATGGTACGTCGACATGTGGCATGTCCCAACAAAGGCCCATATAGGTTAAAAAGGCCAGCCCAGTCAAAGGCCCGTAGTACTTACCCAGGTACTAGTGGGCCAGCCCAATAACAACCTATTTAATAAGGGCCATTTATGGCCGAAGCCAGATCTGTCCCATTAGTTGTTCGCCAAATATTTGGGCCCAATGACTTTCGGCCTGTTAGAGGCCTGATGTAGACATGGGCCCATTTCAGCTCGGTGTATCTTTCAGCCTGGGAATGGCCCGTGCTGCCCATGGGCCATATATGGTCCGATGCTACATCCGCCCACTAACGGCCCGTGATGATGGTGGCAACAGTTCAGCCCGACGTGACTTTGGGCTTGTTAAAGGCCTGTCATATAATTCGACCCGTTGATGCTTGTACTAAGCTTTCGGCCTCTTAAAGGCCCATGATATCAGTGGGCCAACTCAGGCCCGAAATATGTTTCAGCCTGGTAACGGCCCATCATATAACTGGGCCAAAAAAGGCCCGGTCTACCTTTCAGCCTGCTGAAGGCCTGTCGACGAATAGTGAAAATTGAGGCCCAACATGAATTTCGGTGTGCTAAAGGCCCATGGTTTCTTCTGGGCTGTAACAGGCCACCAGAATATTCAGCCTGTTAATGGCCCCATGCTACATGGGCCAAACTAAGCGTCGGGTCCACAAAAGGCCCAACTAAAATTTGGGCTGAATATAGGCCAGAGTAAGTTGTGGGCCTCGCGCAAAGTGTGAAGGCCCCAATGGCCATTCGGGCGCAAGAAAGATGCAGGCCAGCCCAATTGTGGCCCGCTAAAAACTAGGATCGTTAGAGGCAAATGTTTCGGCTTGGTCGACTACATCAGATTTTTTTAGATAGCGAATGATGGCAGTAACTAGTAGGAATTAAGAACAAACCTACTCTATACAATAAAGAAATTATGCCATAGTAACTTAGAATAAACCTACACTATACAATAAAGGATTTATGGTATATTACATCCACTGGGCATCGAAGTTCGCCACCAGTGATCATAAAGCGCAACGAAGAAGCATATTACAAAAACTGGGCACCATTGCAACGTAACAAAATAATACTGAACCAAGGCCACTTCCAAGATAGTTCAAGAAAGGTTACCCTTGCGCGGAATTGCTGCGCAAGCTGCTGAGCAAGGCTGTGAGACCGGCCTAGCATGTCGGTCATAGCTTCTAGGTGTAGCTATTTAGCAATGAAGTTCTCATTGGTGTTCTCCGCAATCTTTCTTAGAGATAGGACTTCAAGTCAAAGTTGAGTTGCAGAATGCCTTTCTGCTAGAACTTGGGACTGAAGAAGTCGAACTGATTTAGACAGTGAATTCTGTGAGCTTGCCTGACTGCTAGTCTCAAGTAACTTGAACACTGCATCAAGACATGACTTTGGGGTTGTCTCGCTATCTTCAAGATGTTTTACCTTCTTTGCTGCAATATATGTTGGGTTTGTGTCACAGCCTTCAGCAGACTTGTGCATGCCATCAGGGATATCACCCTGAAACAAGCAGAGAGATGACATGTTTTGCACGTGTATAAAAAAGATGATAACTGTGCTGTCAATTCCATCCAATTTCAAATTAGAAAATAAAGAGTAAGTTCAAAATATCAATAGCATAATTTGGCATTGTTCATAACGCGGGGAGCTTCACCACACTACTGGATTACCATGTCAACATAACAAGCATAGATGAAAGGCAAAGGCAATCATTGTATCTATTTTGGTTAATGTGCATGTCATGTTGTTCATATCATCAGCCACATCAGTAAGATAAAATAGGAGATGACAAGGTGCAAACATGGGCTGCTTCACCACACATTGGATTATAGATCCACAAAAACAAGCATGCATATAGGGAGTATTGAGTAATGTGCATGGTATGAATAAGGAATTTGGTTTTACAAGTAAAACTTGGAACTTACGGTTGTTGCAAACATGTATTTTGATAGAAACAGCAAACTAAACAGCAGTAAACGATAGGGAGTATGATAAAATTAAACAGCAGTTGAGGATAAAGGCTTTAGAAGGACTGACTTACATTAACAGTTAACACCGGCTTAATAATACCCTTCTCCATGTCAAGGGAAGGATAACTCAAGAATTTCAGCACATAATCTTCTTCATAAGCATTGCCTATACTCTACATTTTGTAGAGAGTAATTATAGATATGATAATACTGGAAGGGATAGAGGATAATGAAGATAAGATGCGGATTGATGCTACATAATCAACTACCATCCAGGCGACCAGCCGTCAGGAGGGGTTCGGCGCCCTCAAGATCTTGTCGCAGCCGGGCCATCTCAGAAAGGGCCCGCTCTAGGACGTCAGGAGAAGCGGAGGAACCTGGGGTCAACAACATGACAGAAGAAGGAGGAAGAAGCGTCGTCGTCACCATGGCCTGGGAGGCAGGAAGCTCCTAAGCCTCTCGGACCTCAGCACCGGAGTCGGGCGCTGGTGCCTCCCGAGTCAGCGGCGCTTCGGGGGCTGACTCCTCCTGAGGATGCTCCACCCAGCATCGCGAGGATGATCGGGCTGGAGAAGCACGAGCACCGTCCCCACCTTTGCTCATGGAGAGGGGCGCGGTCGCAGGAGGCGACCCGGACTCAAGCAGCACCACCTCGCTCTCCCTTCTCCTCTTCGCTGCAGGCGCCAGCCTGGTTGCGCAACAAGGAAAAAGAGCTGGAAACAAGCATCTACAGCAAGAACAAGGCGAGACGGGGACGCTTACTGGTCCACAGTAGCACAGTCCACTATCCACTTGGTGAGCCTGAAGCCGGAGAGCTTCGCAACCCGAGGCATGAGCGCGCCAGCTCCGGAAGCAAAAGCAGGAGCGGCGGTTGGGCCGGAAGCGGCTCTAGGCGGCGTTAGAGTAGAAGCAGCGTCCCTTGAGATCAATGCCGATCGGTCCCTCGTCAGGATGACGGGCGGCTCTCCCCTCTCCAGGCGGGTGTCGGCCTCGTCGTCGTCGGGAAGGGTGCGGAGCATGTCAGCTTTGCTCAAGGGGGAGGTTTCCCCCGTCCCTTCAGGGGTTTCCTCCTCCTCTTCCTCCTCCTCCTCTTCCTCCCCGCGAGACTCACCAGAAGACAGCTCCACCAGCGTCAGCGTCGCGAGGGCCCCTTGAAGGAAATATGCCCTAGAGGCAATAATAAAGTTATTATTTATTTCCTTATATCATGATAAATGTTTATTATTCATGCTAGAATTGTATTAACCGGAAACATAATACATGTGTGAATACATAGACAAACAGAGTGTTACTAGTAAGCCTCTACTTGACTAGCTCATTAATCAAAGATGGTTATGTTTCCTAACAATGGACAAAGAGTTGTCATTTGATTAATGGGATCACATCATTAGTTGAATGATCTGATTGACATGACCCATTCCATTAGCTTAGCACCCGATCGTTTAGTATGTTGCTATTGCTTTCTTCATGACTTATACATGTTCCTATGACTATGAGATTATGCAACTCCCGTTTGCCGGAGGAACACTTTGTGTGCTACCAAACGTCACAAGTAAATGGGTGATTATAAAGGTACTCTACAGGTGTCTCCAAAGGTACATGTTGGGTTGGCGTATTTCGAGATTAGGATTTGTCACTCCGATTGTCGGAGAGGTATCTCTGGGCCCTCTCGGTAATGCACATCACATAAGCCTTGCAAGCATTGCAACTAATGAGTTAGTTGCGAGATGATGTATTACGGAACGAGTAAAGATACTTGCCGGTAACGATATTGAACTAGGTATTGAGATACCGACGATCGAATCTCGGGAAAGTAACATACCGATGACAAAGGGAACAATGTATGTTGTTATGCGGTCTGACCGATAAAGATCTTCGTAGAATATGTAGGAGCCAATATGAGCATCCAGGTTCCGCTATTGGCTATTGACCGGAGACGTGTCTCGGTCATGTCTACATTATTCTCGAACCCGTAGGGTCCGCACGCTTAAGGTTTCGATGATAGTTATATTATGAGTTTATGAGTTTTGATGTACCGAAGTTAGTTCGGAGTCCCGGATGTGATCACGGACATGACTAGGAGTCTCGAAATGGTCGAGACATAAAGATTGATATATTGGACGGCTATATTCGGACACCGAAAGTGTTCTGGGGAAGTTTCGGATAAAACCGGAGCATCGGGGGGTTACCGGAACCCCCCGGGGGGTTAATGGGCCTCATGGGCCTAAAGTGGAGAAGAGGAGGGGCTTCCTGGGCAGGCCGCGCGCCCCCTCTTCCCCTAGTCCGAATTGGACAAGGAGGGAGGGGCGGCGCCCCCCTCTCCTCTCTCCCTTCCTTCCCCCTCTCCTAATTGGACAAGGAAAGGGAGGGGAGTCCTACTCCCGGTAGGAGTAGGACTCCTCCTGCGCGCCTCCTACTAGGGCCGGCCGCACCCCCCCTTGGATCCTTTATATACGGAGGCAAGAGGCACCGCATAGACACAAGTTGATCCACGTGATCATATTCTTAGCCGTGTGCGGTGCCCCCCTCCACCATAGTCCTCGATAATATTGTAGCGGTGCTTAGGCGAAGCCCTGCGACTGTAGTACATCAAGATCGTCACCACGCCGTCGTGCTGACGGAACTCTTCCCCGGCACTTTGCTGGATCGGAGTCCGGGGATCGTCATCGAGCTGAACGTGTGCTAGAACTCGGAGTTGCTGTAGTTTCGGTGCTTGATCGGTCGGGCCGTGGAGACGTATGACTACATCAACCAAACGCTTCCGTTGTCGATCTACAAGGGTACGTAGATCACACTCTCCCCCTCTTGTTGCTATGCATCATCATGATCTTGCTTGTGCGTAGGAATTTTTTTGAAATTACTACGTTCCCAATAGTGGTATCAGAGCCTAGGTTTTATATGTTGATGTTATATGCACGACTAGAACACAAGTGAGTTGTGGGCGATATAAATCATACTGCTTACCAGCATGTCATACTTTGGTTCGGCGGTATTGTTGGACGAAGCGGCCCGGACCGACATTACGCGTACGCTTACGCGAGACCGGTTCTCCCGACGTGCTTTGCACATAGGTGGCTTGCGGGTGACAGTTTCTCCAACTTTAGTTGAACCGAGTGTGGCTACGCTCGGTCCTTGCGAAGGTTAAAACAACACCAACTTGACAAACTATCGTTGTGGTCTTGATGCGTAGGTAAGATTGGTTCTTGCTTAAGCCCGTAGCAGCCACGTAAAACTTGCAATAACAAAGTAGAGGACGTCTAACTTGTTTTTGCAGGGCATGTTGTGATGTGATATGGTCAAGACATGATGCTAAATTTTATTGTATGAGATGATCATGTTTTGTAACTGAGTTATCAGCAACTGGCAGGAGCCATATGGTTGTCGCTTTATTGTATGCAATGCAATCGCGCTGTAATGCTTTACTTTATCACTAAGCGGTAGAGATAGTCGTGGAAGCATAAGATTGGCGAGACGATAACAATGATACGATGGAGATCAAGGTGTCACGCCGGTGATGATGGTGATCACGACGGTGCTTCGAAGATGGAGATCACAAGCACAAGATGATGATGGCCATATCATATCACTTATATTGATTGCATGTGATGTTTATCTTTTATGCATCTTATCTTGCTTTGATTGACGGTAGCATTATAAGATGATCTCCCACTAATTATCAAGAAGTGTTCTCCCTGAGTATGCATCGTTGCGAAAGTTCTTCGTGCTGAGACACCACGTGATGATCGGGTGTGATAGGCTCTACGTTCAAATACAACGGGTGCAAAACAGTTGCACACGCGGAATACTCAAGTTATACTTGACGAGCCAATCATATACAGATATGGCCTCGGAACATGGAGACCGAAAGGTCGAGCGTGAATCATATAGTAGATATGATCAACATAGTGATGTTCACCAATGAAACTACTCCATCTCACGTGATGATCGGACATGGTTTAGTTGATTTGGATCACGTAATCACTTAGAGGATTAGAGGGATGTCTATCTAAGTGGGAGTTCTTTAAGTAAATTAATTGAACCTAAATTTATCATGAACTTAGTACCTGATAGTATCTTGCTTGTTTATGCTTGATTGTAGATAGATGGCTCGTGTTGTTGTTCCGTTGAATTTTAATGCGTTCCTTGAGAAAGCAAAGTTGAAAGATGATGGTAGCAATTACACGGACTGGGTCCGTAACTTGAGGATTATCCTCATTGCTGCACAGAAGAATTACGTCCTGGAAGCACCGCTGGGTGCCAGGCCTGCTGCTGGAGCAACACCAGATGTTATGAACGTCTGGCAGAGCAAAGCTGATGACTACTCGATAGTTCAGTGTGCCATGCTTTACGGCTTAGAATCGGGACTTCAACGACGTTTTGAACGTCATGGAGCATATGAGATGTTCCAGGAGTTGAAGTTAATATTTCAAGCAAATGCCCGGATTGAGAGATATGAAGTCTCCAATAAGTTCTATAGCTGCAAGATGGAGGAGAACAGTTCTGTCAGTGAGCATATACTCAAAATGTCTGGGTATAATAATCACTTGATTCAATTGGGAGTTAATCTTCCAGATGATTGCGTCATTGACAGAATTCTCCAATCACTGCCACCAAGCTACAAGAGCTTCGTGATGAACTATAATATGCAAGGGATGAATAAGACTATTCCCGAGCTCTTCGCAATGCTGAAAGCTGCGGAGGTAGAAATCAAGAAGGAGCATCAAGTGTTGATGGTCAACAAGACCACTAGTTTCAAGAAAAAGGGCAAAGGGAAGAAGAAGGGGAACTTCAAAAAGAACAGCAAGCAAGTTGCTACTCAAGAGAAGAAACCCAAACCTGGACCTAAGCCTGAAACTGAGTGCTTCTACTGCAAGCAGACTGGTCACTGGAAGCGGAACTGCCCCAAGTATTTGGCGGATAAGAAGGATGGCAAGGTGAACAAAGGTATATGTGATATACATGTTATTGATGTGTACCTTACTAATGCTCGCAGTAGCACCTGGGTATTTGATACTGGTTCTGTTGCTAATATTTGCAACTCGAAACAGGGACTACGGATTAAGCGAAGATTGGCTAAGGACGAGGTGACGATGCGCGTGGGAAACGGTTCCAAAGTCGATGTGATCGCAGTCGGCACGCTACCTCTACATCTACCTTCGGGATTAATATTAGACCTAAATAATTGTTATTTGGTGCCAGCGTTAAGCATGAACATTATATCTGGATCTTGTTTGATGCGAGACGGTTATTCATTTAAATCTGAGAATAATGGTTGTTCTATTTATATGAGTAATATCTTTTATGGTCATGCACCCTTAAAGAGTGGTCTATTTTTATTGAACCTCGATAGTAGTGACACACATATTCATAGTGTTGAAGCCAAAAGATGCAGAGTTGATAATGATAGTGCAACTTATTTGTGGCACTGCCGTTTGGGTCATATCGGTATAAAGCGCATGAAGAAACTCCATACTGATGGGCTTTTGGAACCACTTGATTATGAATCACTTGGTACTTGCGAACCGTGCCTTATGGGTAAGATGACAAAAACACCGTTCTCCGGTACTATGGAGAGAGCAACAGATTTGTTGGAAATCATACATACAGATGTATGTGGTCCGATGAACGTTGAGGCTCGTGGCGGATATCGTTATTTTCTCACCTTCACAGATGACTTAAGCAGATATGGGTATATCTACTTAATGAAACACAAGTCTGAAACATTTGAAAAGTTCAAAGAATTTCAGAGTGAAGTTGAAAATCATCGTAACAAGAAAATAAAATTCCTACGATCTGATCGTGGAGGAGAATATTTGAGTTACGAGTTTGGTGTACATTTGAAAAATTGTGGAATAGTTTCGCAACTCACGCCACCCGGAACACCACAGCGTAATGGTGTGTCCGAACGTCGTAATCGTACTTTACTAGATATGGTGCGATCTATGATGTCTCTTACTGATTTACCGCTATCGTTTTGGGGATACGCTCTAGAGACGGCCGCATTCACGTTAAATAGGGCACCATCAAAATCCGTTGAGACGACGCCTTATGAACTGTGGTTTGGCAAGAAACCAAAGTTGTCATTTCTGAAAGTTTGGGGCTGCGATGCTTATGTGAAAAAGCTTCAACCTGATAAGCTCGAACCCAAATCGGAGAAATGTGTCTTCATAGGATATCCAAAGGAAACTATTGGATACACCTTCTATCACAGATCCGAAGGCAAGACTTTTGTTGCTAAATTCGGAAACTTTCTGGAGAAGGAGTTTCTCTCGAAAGAAGTGAGTGGGAGGAAAGTAGAACTTGACGAGGTAACTGTACCTACTCCCTTATTGGAAAGTAGTACATCACAAAAACCTGTTTCTGTGACACCTACACCAGTTAGTGAGGAAGCTAATGATGATGATCATGAAACTTCAGAACAAGATACTACTGAACCTCGTAGATCAACCAGAGTGAGATCCGCGCCAGAGTGGTACGGTAATCCTGTTCTGGAAGTCATGCTACTAGATCATGATGAACCTACGAACTATGAAGAAGCGATGGTGAGCCCAGATTCCGCAAAATGGCTTGAAGCCATGAAATCTGAGATGGGATCCATGTATGAGAACAAAGTATGGACTTTGGTTGACTTGCCCGATGATCGGCAAGCAATTGAGAATAAATGGATCTTCAAGAAGAAGACTGACGCTGACGGTAATATTACTGTCTACAAAGCTCGACTTGTCGCAAAAGGTTTTCGGCAAGTTCAAGGGATTGACTACGATGAGACCTTCTCACCCGTAGCGATGCTTAAGTCTGTCCGAATCATGTTAGCAATTGCCGCATTTTATGATTATGAAATTTGGCAGATGGATGTCAAAACTGCATTCCTGAATGGATTTCTGGAAGAAGAGTTGTATATGATGCAACCAGAAGGTTTTGTCGATCCAAAGGGAGCTAACAAAGTGTGCAAGCTCCAGCGATCCATTTATGGACTGGTGCAAGCCTCTCGGAGTTGGAATAAACGCTTTGATAGTGTGATCAAAGCATTTGGTTTTATACAGACTTTTGGAGAAGCCTGTATTTACAAGAAAGTGAGTGGGAGCTCTGTAGCATTTCTGATATTATATGTGGATGACATATTACTAATTGGAAATGATATAGAATTTCTGGATAGCATAAAGGGATACTTGAATAAGAGTTTTTCAATGAAAGACCTCGGTGAAGCTGCTTACATATTAGGCATTAAGATCTATAGAGATAGATCAAGACGCTTAATTGGACTTTCACAAAGCACATACCTTGACAAAGTTTTGAAGAAGTTCAAAATGGATCAAGCAAAGAAAGGGTTCTTGCCTGTGTTACAAGGTGTGAAATTGAGTAAGACTCAATGCCCGACCACTGCAGAAGATAGAGAGAAAATGAAAGATGTTCCCTATGCTTCAGCCATAGGCTCTATCATGTATGCAATGCTGTGTACCAGACCTGATGTGTGCCTTGCTATAAGTCTAGCAGGGAGGTACCAAAGTGATCCAGGAGTGGATCACTGGACAACGGTCAAGAACATCCTGAAATACCTGAAAAGGACTAAGGATATGTTTCTCATATATGGAGGTGACAAAGAGCTCATCGTAAAAGGTTACGTTGATGCAAGCTTTGACACTGATCCGGACGATTCTAAATCGCAAACCGGATACGTGTTTACATTAAACGGTGGAGCTGTCAGTTGGTGCAGTTCTAAACAAAGCGTTGTGGCGGGATCTACATGTGAAGCGGAGTACATAGCTGCTTCGGAAGCAGCAAATGAAGGAGTCTGGATGAAGGAGTTCATATCCGATCTAGGTGTCATACCTAGTGCATCGGGTCCAATGAAAATCTTTTGTGACAATACTGGTGCAATTGCCTTGGCAAAGGAATCCAGATTTCACAAGAGAACCAAGCACATCAAGAGACGCTTCAATTCCATCCGGGATCTAGTCCAGGTGGGAGACATAGAGATTTGCAAGATACATACGGATCTGAATGTTGCAGACCCGTTGACTAAGCCTCTTCCACGAGCAAAACATGATCAACAGCAAGGCTCCATGGGTGTTAGAATCATTACTGTGTAATCTAGATTATTGACTCTAGTGCAAGTGGGAGACTGAAGGAAATATGCCCTAGAGGCAATAATAAAGTTATTATTTATTTCCTTATATCATGATAAATGTTTATTATTCATGCTAGAATTGTATTAACCGGAAACATAATACATGTGTGAATACATAGACAAACAGAGTGTCACTAGTAAGCCTCTACTTGACTAGCTCATTAATCAAAGATGGTTATGTTTCCTAACCATGGACAAAGAGTTGTCATTTGATTAATGGGATCACATCATTAGTTGAATGATCTGATTGACATGACCCATTCCATTAGCTTAGCACCCGATCGTTTATTATGTTGCTATTGCTTTCTTCATGACTTATACATGTTCCTATGACTATGAGATTATGCAACTCCCGTTTGCCGGAGGAACACTTTGTGTGCTACCAAACATCACAAAGTAAATGGGTGATTATAAAGGTACTCTACAGGTGTCTCCAAAGGTACATGTTGGGTTGGCGTATTTCGAGATTAGGATTTGTCACTCCGATTGTCGGAGAGGTATCTCTGGGCCCTCTCGGTAATGCACATCACATAAGCCTTGCAAGCATTGCAACTAATGAGTTAGTTGCGAGATGATGTATTACGGAACGAGTAAAGAGACTTGCCGGTAACGAGATTGAACTAGGTATTGAGATACCGACGATCGAATCTTGGGCAAGTAACATACCGATGACAAAGGGAACAACGTATGTTGTTATGCGGTCTGACCGATAAAGATCTTCGTAGAATATGTAGGAGCCAATATGAGCATCCAGGTTCCGCTATTGGTTATTGACCGGAGACGTGTCTCGGTCATGTCTACATTATTCTCGAACCCGTAGGGTCCGCACGCTTAAGGTTTTGATGACAGTTATATTATGAGTTTATGAGTTTTGATGTACCGAAGTTAGTTCGGAGTCCCGGATGTGATCACGGACATGACTAGGAGTCTCGAAATGGTCGAGACATAAAGATTGATATATTGGACGGCTATATTCGGACACCGGAAGTGTTCCGGGGAAGTTTCGGATAAAACCGAAGCACCGGGGGGTTACCGGAACCCCCCGGGGGGTTAATGGGCCTCATGGGCCTAAAGTGGAGAAGAGGAGGGGCTGCCAGGGCAGGCCGCACTCCCCCTCTTCCCCTAGTCTGAATTGGACAAGGAGGGAGGGGCGGCGCCCCCCTCTCCTCTCTCCCTTCCTTCCCCCTCTCCTAATTGGACAAGGAAAGGGAGGGGAGTCCTACTCCCGGTAGGAGTAGGACTCCTCCTGCGCGCCTCCTACTAGGGCCGGCCGCACCCCCCTTGGATCCTTTATATACGGAGGCAAGAGGCACCCCATAGACACATGTTGATCCACGTGATCATATTCTTAGCCGTGTGCGGTGCCCCCCTCCACCATAGTCCTTGATAATATTGTAGCGGTGCTTAGGCGAAGCCCTGTGATGGTAGTACATCAAGATCGTCACCACGCCGTCGTGCTGACGGAACTCTTCCCTGACACTTTGCTGGATCGGAGTCCGGGGATCGTCATCGAGCTGAATGTGTGCTAGAACTCGGAGGTGCCGTAGTTTCGGTGCTTGATTGGTCGGGCCGTGGAGACGTACGACTACATCAACCAAACGCTTCCGTTGTCGATCTACAAGGGTACGTAGACCACACTCTCCCCCTCTCGTTGCTATGCATCATCATGATCTTGCGTGTGCGTAGGAATTTTTTTGAAATTACTACGTTCCCAACACCCCTGTGAACACTGGCGGCACCAATCCGCGCCCGTCAAAGGTCGTCCTGGAGGCCACGACCAGCGCCTCGTCCTTGCGGCGGAACAAGGGAGTGAAGACATTCGGCGGATACTCCTGGTCGTCCCCGACCAGGATGCAGAGAGCCACAGCTAGCTCATCATAGGACAAGGCCTTCGGGCTCAGGCGAACCTTGTCCTCTTCATTCCCAAGCTCCCACAAGTGGCGTGTATGCGTCTGGAGTGGGGCTACGCGTAGCATCAAGAATTCCCTCAGGAGCATGGCCCCTTTCACCTTCGCCGCCTTCGCGTTGCCCAGCTTCAGGTCGGCATTCATCTGCTCCAGCACCAACATCGCCCGCTCGTCAGTGAGCTTCGTGCGAGACCACTGAGGGAGTCCTGGATTAGGGGGTCCTCGGACAGCCAGACAATATACTTTGGCCGGACTATTGGACTATGAAGATACAAGATTGAAGACTTCGTCCCGTGTCCGGATGGGACTCTCCTTTGCATGGAAGGCAAGCTTGGTGATTTGGATATGTAGATCTCCTCCCTTGTAACCGACTCTGTGTAACCCTAGCCCCTCCAGTGTCTATATAAACCAGAGGGTTTTAGTCCGTAGGACAAGAACAATCATACCATAGGCTAGCTTCTAAGGTTTAGCCTCTCCGATCTCGTGGTAGATCAACTCTTGTAATACTCATATCATCAAGATCAATCAAACAGGAAGTAGGGTATTACCTCCATCGAGAGGGCCCGAACCTGGGTAAACATTGTTTCCCCTGCCTCCTGTTACCATCCGCCTTAGACGCACAGTTCGGGACCCCCTACCCTAGATCTGCCGGTTTTGACACCGAAATTGGTGCTTTCATTGAGAGTTCCACTGTGCCGTCACGATAAGGCCTGATGGCTCGTCTCGTTGTCAGGGACAACGTTACCTTTGGGGGAGCCCTGGCTGTAGGCCAAACTCTCCGATTAGGCGGCTTCGTCATGACCGCCCCATGGGCCGTCGTGCCGACGATGACTTCTTGGGTCATCAAAAACAACCTCCACGTCGGCTCGGAATTCACCGAGCAGATGGATCCAATGGAGCTCTCTTCTTTGAATGAGCTCTTGTATCACATCGCCTCCTTGGGAGTCACTATGGACTATGATCGGATCGGGCTTAAACCCGACCAAAGGGAGATTAACTCTACGCCGGTTACCCATCAGATAGCGGTGGTGGAGGAGTGATGCAGCGATTCTTCCTATATTTTGAGGACAAACTATGTCTGAATTCCCGCGCTCTCCGAGCCGGATACCCGTCTACGGGAGGTCATGGCCCAAGCTTCGAACCTGGAATCAAACAACGGGCTAGTACCGTTGGGCAACGTCCCAAAGCCCGAGCTACCAAGCTCGGAAACTCCTTTGGGCCTCGGACCGGGTCAGGGTTTTGACTTAAATCTACCCACCCACCCTCACATAAGTGATCTTTCCCATATTAGACAAGAGCCCCAAGAGACAGTACAACACTATTGCGCCAGATTCCTCCTTGCAATAAGCAAGGTGAAGGACTGTCGCGAGGAAGACGCAATTTCATTCTTTTACAAAAATTGCATGGACAAGGGAATCCTCAACGCCATAAGTCGCCGTGATATAACACACTTCGCTGACTTGGCGTCCATAGTACGGAAGTACTGTGCGATGGAAAGCACTTGGAAAACCCAAACACGATTCTAGGATCCTCCGGCTCTAACTAAACCCTGTGTCCGAACTAAAAGGGTGTACTCTTGTAAGTCACCCAATCCAATTACAAAGAAGCCAAAACCAACTACAGGGCGTGGAACCGTATTGGAGGGATGGCTCAATGGGCCATGCAAAATTCATAGTACATCGGATACCATGCCAACACACAGCCTTAGAGCATGTTGGATACTCCGGCAGGTGGACAGGAGCGGCGAGGATCTCCTCGTCAACAATACCGCAGAGCACCCTCCCGCGGAAAATAACAATACAGTACTAACAGTCTTCGAGACTTTTGCCTCAAACAATAGGCGCAAGTGGGCACTTCGCAGCCTCGCCGAAGTCTGCCACGTTGCAACGATAAATCCATGGAATGACACGGCCATAACCTTCAATGCCAGTGACGAACCTCAATTCCGCACAGCCCCAGCTCCAGCCGCTTTGGTCCTTAGTCCAATTATGGACGGCTTCCGGCTTACTAAAGTACTTATGGACGGTGGTAGCGGATTAAACCTCATCTATAAGGAGACTCTTAGAAAAATGGAAATAGACAAGAGCCGCATTGAGCAAAGCAGCACGACCTTCAGAGGAATCATCCCTAGTCGGGAGGCATGATGTGCGGGAAAAATCACACTAGATGTGGTATTCGGCACGCTGGAGAATTACAGGTCCGAAGAAATCACATTCCAAGTGGCCCCGTTTAGTAGCGGATACCACGCCCTTCTAGAGCGAGAGGCATTCACGATCTTCCAAGTTATACCCCATTACGGGTACATGAAGCTCAAGATGCCCAGGCCCAATGGAATCATTACTCTAGCTAGTGATCCGGACATAGCACTCTGCGCCGAAAATAAAACCGCCGCACTGGCCCTCGAAGCGTTACCCGAAGCCCTCGCGGCCGAAGAACTAACTGCGCTGCACTCTATAGTGGACAGGGACGACGTGATACTCGACAAAAGACCCAAGTCCACCTCTTTTACACCAGCGGACGAAATAGTCAAATTCCAGGTCCATCCAACGGACCCTACAAAAACAGCATCCATCGGGGCACAACTGAACCCCACAACAGACGCCGCACTGCGGGAGTTCTTACGCGAGAATTAGGACATCTTCGCCTGGCATCCTTCAGATATGCACTACTAGGAAAAGGGCTATAGATAGGATTGACACTAATGGCGCACCAGGGAAGTAGTGCGCCACTACTATATACTAATGGCGCACCAGTTGGTGATGCGCCATTAGTGTGGAAGACACTAATGGCGCACCAGAAAATAGGTGCGCCACAAGTGATAATTTTTTTTCCATTTTTACATACATACTAATGGCGCATCCTACCGAAGTGCGCCATTACTAGTTCTAACTAGTAATGGCGCACCCATTACTAGTTCTAACTAGTAATGGCGCACCAAACAGGGAGTGCGCCAGTACTGAATTTTTTTTATTCTTTTTTTTTGCAAAACTACTAATGGCGCACCGCATCACAGTGCGCCATTACTAGTTTAAACTACTAATGGCGCACCCTGTAAAAGTGCGCCATTAGTATATATATATATATATATATATTATTATTTTACTTTTCTGCAAAACTACTAATGGCGCACCACCTGCAGGTGCGCCATTAGTAACCAGGGTTACTAATGGCGCATTTGCAGGTGGTGCGCCATTAGTAACCTGGGACCCCAACAAGATATTTTGGACAGCCACACCTACCCACTCACTTTCCCCACTTCATTCCCTCCACCTCCTTCTCCAAGCTTTCGGCTGCCTCCTCCTCCTCACCTCATTTCCACCATAGATTCATCAAAATTAAGTGGTGAAATTACCTTTTTTGATAGGTAAGTAAGGGGAAAGCTATCTTCATGATGTAGATCTACTTTTTTTCTCCCTAGCTCGCTCCAACAACGTGCACATGCACTTTTTGTGGCCTAGCTAGATCTATGTATGTTTGTGGTGTTGCATGTGTTTGTGGTGTTGCATATATGTTTGTGTTTGCAGGTACCGGTATTTGAAATGCGATAGTTGCCAATATTTTGCCGGAATGTTGATTCATTTCCGTTTCGGCGAGAATTTTGGCACTATGCATTCTTTTTGGTCCTATTTTTAGGGAAGGTCATGCCAAATTTTTCTTGGTTCTAAAATATCGTTTTGCTCTACCCCGCAGGCGACCATGGTCCGCACGATGACCGAAGGCATCGTGAATAGGTTTTTGAGCTCCGCGAAGGCCGAGATGCTTCAAAAGAACGAGACGGAGATAAGATGTCCGTGTCGAAGATGCAAGCTGAAGAGCCTTATTGCGGACCCGGATTCCGGGCAGGTGCGGGACCACCTGCTCTTGCGTGGTTTCATGGATGGCTATCGGTGGCAAGGTGATGAAGATGACTATGAAGTCGTCCATGGGGGCCGGGCAAGAAATGAGGAAGGGCAACAAGACAAGTACCACCGCGGCGAGGGCGGGCGAGAAGACGAAGAATCTCCAGGACATGATCACGACGGTGATGCTGTACACAGTCATCATGTAGAAGATGTCGTACATGATGATGAGGAAGATCAAGACGAAGGGCATGATCATGAAGATGAAGATGCCGGAGCAGACGACGATGGAGGCTGGGTGCAGGACCCTCATATTCAAGAGCTGCTTCTCAAGCAGACGGATAACGCAAGAGCTGCCGCCCGAGAGAAAGCCAAGCTGGATCAACTGGAGATAGACGCGGTTACTCCATTGTATGAAGGATGCAGGCCCGAGGATACCCGCCTGAAAGTAACGCTCATGGCTCTGGAGATGAAGGTAAAACACAAAATGACCGACGCATGCTTCGACGAGAACATGTCATTCTGGCACGAACGTCTTCCCAAGGGGAACAAGTGCCCGACCAGTTTCGAGGAGGCGAAGAAAATCGTGTGTCCTCTGGATTTACCGCACGTGAAATACCATGTGTGCATGAACAATTGCATCATTTATCGGGACGAGCACGCGGAGTCTACCATATGTCCGGTGTGCGGCGTCACTCGATACAAGAAGAGGAAGAAAGCTCCTCGAAAATCGGTGTGGTACTTTCCGATCACTCCTCGTCTGCAGCGGTATTTCGCGGACCCTAAGGTAGCAAAGCTCCTGCGTTGGCACGCGGATAGGGAGGAGAAGAAGCGGGAAGATGACGGAAATGATCCGGAGATAAATAAAAAAGACAAGATGCTGAGTCACCCTAAGGATGCGAGCCAGTGGCAAGCGTTGAACTTCGAATACCCAGAATTTGGGAAGGATCCAAGGAACATCGTGCTGGGCGCGAGCACCGATGGAGTCAATCCGTTTGGCAGCCAGAGAAGCACACATAGCACCTGGCCTGTGTTTGTGTGGATGTACAACCTTCCCCCCTGGTTGTGCATGAAGAGGAAGTACATTCACATGAGTATGCTAATTGAAGGGCCGAAACAACCAGGGAACGACATCAATCTGTATCTGGGGCTGCTGAAAGAGGAGCTAGACACGCTGTGGAAAACGCCAGCCAATACGTGGGACGCCGCAGAGAAAGAATATTTCCCTATGAGAGCCGCACTGCTCACGACGGTGCACGACTATCTCGGTTATGGATATCTCGCGGGGCAGGTAGTCCACGGATTTTCTGGATGCGTAAGGTGCATGGATGACACAACATATCGCCAGCTAGATAGAGATCCCGGGTCTTCGAAAACCGTGTTCATGGGACATCGAAGGTGGCTTCGCGACGATGACCCGTGGAGGAAACGCAAGGATCTGTTCGATGGTGAAACCGAACCCCGAAAATGCCCGCGTACGAGGAGCGGCGAGGAAATAGACGAGCTGTTGAAAAATTGGAAAGATTGCCCACTGTCGGGAAAGAAGCAAAAGGCGCCAGAGCCGGGAAAGAAGTGAAAGGCGCTAGAGCCGCTGCTGAAGGTATGGAAAACGAGGTCTGTTTTCTGGGACTTGCCGTACTGGAAGATCCACCGTGTGCCTCACAGCCTTGATGCCATGCATATCACGAAGAACGTGTGCGAGAGTCTGCTTGGTACCCTGCTCAACATGCCAGAGAGGACCAAAGATGGGCCGAAAGCAAGGGCAGACTTGAAATCAATGGGCATCAGGCAGGAGCTTCACGCTAATGATGATGATGATGATGATGAGGCGAAGCAGGACACAGAAACTCGTCGCAAAGGCAAAAAGGCCAAGAAGACCGGAAGTGACTACCCTCCCGCGTGCTTCACTCTAAGTCAGGAGGAGATCGAGCAGTTTTTCACCTGCCTCGTAGGAGTAAAACTTCCTTACGGTTACGCGGGGAAGATAAGCAGATACCTAGACCCAGCGAAGCAGAAGTTCAGCGGGATGAAGTCTCACGACTGTCACGTGCTGATGACGCAGATACTTCCAGTTGCAATCCGTGGGATCATGGACGCGCACGTCCGTGAAATGCTATTTGGCCTATGCAACTTTTTCGACGTCATCTCTCGGAAGTCGATTGGCGTGAGGCAACTCAGAAGGCTACAGGAAGAGATCGTGGTGATACTATGCGAGCTTGAGATGTACTTCCCGCCCGCATTCTTCGACGTTATGGTGCATCTGCTGGTCCATATCGTGGAGGATATCATCCAACTCGGGCCGACGTTCCTGCACAGCATGATGCCGTTCGAAAGGATGAATGGTGTCATCAAAGGATACGTTCGCAACATGTCACGTCCAGAGGGAAGTATAGCCAGGGGCTTTCTGACCGAAGAGTGCATCTCCTACTGCACGAATTATCTAGGCATCGAGAACCCCGTTGGTCTGCCCGTCAACAGGCACCTCGGCAGGCTCGCTGGATGGGGTCACCGTGAGGGTCGCCGCGAAATGCATGTCGACTTCGAGGGTCGACTCGCCGACTTTGAAAGAGCAAACCTAGTCGCGCTACAACACATAGACGTGGTCGATCCTTGGGTGGTAGAGCACAAAACCTTTATTGAGAAGACGTACAATGACCGAGGCCAACAGAGGACGGACGGAGATATAATCAAAGAGCACAACTCATGTTTCACGCGTTGGTTCAAGCAGAAGCTTCTGTCGTACCCTTTACATGAGGATTCTTCCGCGGAAGAACAACTCATATTCGCCTTGTCACAGGGCGCCGAGCACAACCTGATGACCTATGAGGCGTACGATATCAACGGCTACACATTCTACACCGAGAACAAGGACATGAAGAGCGATGGTTATCAGAACTCCGGGGTAACGATGGAATCCTACACCGGTAACGACAAGGACAGATACTACGGAAGGATCGAGGAGATCTGGGAGCTGAGCTACGCTGGAGAGAAGGTCCCGATGTTCCGTGTCAGATGGGCCAAGAGCGTCCTAAAAGAAGACCGGTATTTCACCACCATGGTTATACTCGAAGCCAAATCCAAGACCGCGGGCGCAAACGTCACCGCGAAAAATGAGCCATGGGTACTGGCTTCCCAAGTGGACCAATGCTTCTTCATTACCGACCCGTCAAAGCCCAGTCGTGTTGTCGTGAGGAGAGGCAAAAGGAAGATCATCAGAATGGATGGAGTAGCCAATGAGCAAGACTTCGACAAGTACGGCGACCCGAAGATCGAACATGACGACGACGATGAAGTAGCAGCACACACCACAAGAAGAAGCAGGACCACCCTACCTAAAGGACGTCCGTTCCACAGAAGAACTCTATTTGCGAAAAAGAAGGGCAAGAAGATTGTGAACAGATAGCTAGCTAAGATCGATTGTATTTAAATCGTGGTCTTCATTTCTCGATTGTATTTCATGGGCAATTTTTGATATCATGAATATTTTTAAATTTCACGGGCACTTTTTGAATTCATGAGGACACTCGATCTTGATCCCCCTCCACCGCCGCCGACGAGCACCCGGCCCCCCGCACCCTCCCTCGCTCCGCCGCCGCCAACGGGCACCCCCCGCACCCTCACCCGCTCCACTGCCGCCGCCGATGATATTTTCAAGTAATAAATTTGAACATATGTTTTAAAAAATTATTACTGTTTTTATAAAAAAAATATTACTGTTATGATTTAAACAAGTTTGAACATATTTAAACACAAAGAAATATCAAACATCATTTAAAATGCAAAAAAAATATTACGGAGCCTGGGAATCGAACCAAGGACCTCCTGGTGTGTGTGCTACGTGCTGACCAGTCGGGCTAGTGGGCGGGTTCTGATGTGGATTGGGTTAGGTGCAATATAACATGTGCTCGAACTGTAAGAAAAAAACATTCTAATGGCGCACCGCTGCGGGGTGCGCCATTGCTATCTAAAAAAAGATTTCTAATGGCGCACCGCTGCGGGGTGCGCCATTGCTATCTAAAAAAAAGATTTCTAATGGCGCACCGAGGTGTGGTGCGCCATTAGTACGCTTCCCCTAGCTATCCTCCTCTTCCTCGCCAGATCCCCTTCGACCCTCTCTCCCTCGCCACCAGATCCACCCGCGCACTGCCCCGACCCACGACGCCGCCGCCCCGACCCTCACCGGACTCCACCCCCGCCGCCCCCGCGCCCCCACCCCCGCCGCCCCGACCATCGCCGGCTCCACACCCCCACCGCCTCCAGAGAGACCACCCCTCGCCCGATTCCCCCTCTTTCCCCATCGAGCCGCCTCCTCCTCGGCTCGTACTCGAGCGCGAGAGCTCGTGCGGTGACCGCGCTCGCCGTCGTCATTGTCGCGGCCACCGTCGTCCCCATGCCAAGATAGTGTGTCCCCCGGCTTCCCCGTCGTCTTCCACGTCGTCTACAAGTCCAGATCAAGCCAGGCCACCGCCGAACGACGGGATCGAGATCGTCTTCTTCCTTCTGCCGTCTTTGATTTCGCCTCGATCCGCGCCGCCTCGACCGCCCCCGATCTCGCCGAGTTCGCCTACGCCCCCCAGTGAGCCCATCCGCCAATCCCCTTCTTCCTTCGCGTGGATCCATCGCCGTAGACGCTGCTGCCCGCCTGACCCGAGCTCGCTCCGCCCCCGCGCCCTCTGGCCGCTTCGCCCGCGTCCTCCTGTAGTCACCTGCGCCCGTCACCGCTGCTGCTCTATTGCCGCCGCCTGTTGCTAGCTGCACCACGGCCGCTGCTTGCTAATGTTGCTAGCGCTGCAGCTACTGGCGGTCATGGCCATGGCCATGGCCGTGTGCTTTGTGTAGGATTTCTAGTTGGACTACTAGTGCTAGGACTTGCTCCAGATTTTAGTTGCCATGGCCATGTGTTGTGTGCTTTGTGTAGGATTTCTAGTTGACATGGCCATGGCCGTGTGCTGTGCCATGGCCATAGGAGTAGTAGTGGTGGCCATCTAGTTGGACTACTACTGCTAGGACTTGCTCCAGATTTTAGGATTTCTTTTCTTTTAGGATTTATTTTCTTCTAGGACTAGGTTTTTATTATTTTTCTGTTGTGATTGTTTTTTGAGCTCTTTCTTTTTCATTTCCTACTATCCTTATCCTAATTATCTTAAATTGTTATGATGTGTGTAACAGGATTAGATCTTGGATATGCTAGTGGACTTTGGGAGTTTCTTAGCCAGCTTGGTGACTCCATATTTTTCACTATTTCAGCAAGTCTTTTGTAAGCATTAAACTTTCACCACTACATTTCGATCTTATGTGTACATCTATTTGCTTCCAATTGCTATATATGTATTGTTGTTACTAAAAATGATGAAGCTCCTGTCAATTGTTATACATATATATGTGTATGATGATCCTCCTTTCCTGCAGTAGTATAACTAGGATATAAAGCACATTGAACTAACAATCTTGTATGGTGCCTAAACTACAATGATTCAGGAACATCAGATGACATAGCATGTGGATATTGACATAGGATGAGTAGATTAATAAGTGAGCCAAAAGTGATGGACAAACCTCATGCTAGGAATTCTCGAGGGTTGCAGTACATGGAATGCATTTGCAAATGCAGCCAAAACCTGATATATACCAAAAAAATTGTATAGAAATATGCTGAATTTTCTGCTCTGATTGTTGCTCAAAGAAATTTAGCAAAAAAATGGGGTCCTGGGAGACGCCGCTCCTGCTTGAGGCCCTTGAGAGGCCCTTCGTGTCGTGATGATTTTGCAGGTACCCCGAGAGGCCCTTGAGTTTGCCGGAATGTCGATTAACTTCCGTTCCGGCAAATTCGGGTACTCCATATGTCCTATTTTCAGCAAAGGTCATGCTGAAATTTTCCTTGAATTTTAGCATGAATTTGCTAAAAATCGGACATATGAGGTACTTGCTACTAATGCATGGGCCGGGGTATCTTAGTACTTAATTAAGTAGGATCAACTGCCCCTTTATTCTTGCTGCATTAAACCATAGGTGGCAATAGAGCCAAGTGATTAGGCCCAACTTAGAAATTCTCCTTAGCATCAATAAACCCTAGATGATAAACCCAACATAGGTGGCAATAGAGCCAACTGATTAGTGCCAAGTGATTAGGCCCAACCTAGGGTGCCTCGGCATCGATAAACCCTAAATGATTAAAACTTAGCATTTAGGGTGCCTCGGTGTCGACAAACCCTAAATGATGAAACCTTGGCTTTTAGGATGCCTTGGTGTCGATGAGAACCTAAATGATGTACGCTTAGGCTTTTAGGGTGCCTCGGCATCGACAAACCCTAAATGATAAAAGCTTAGCTTTTAGGATGCCTCGGTGTCGACAAACCCTAAATGATGAGACCATGATCTTGTTCCTTGACAATAACCAATTTTTTGACCAAACTTTTTTCCTATTTAGAGCGAAACATGGCCCACAACGATGAGGCCGGCGGTTCGGGCGGCAAGCAATTCTAGGAGCTGTCCCAGGAGTTGGAGGAAGAACCTCACCACTATGAGGACGCCGCGGAAGACACCGATCCTGACTACACAACCCCTAGTGGCGTCGAGGATGACACCACTGATGATGGCGCCGCGGATGCCACCACTGATGATGGCGGCGCACGCACAAATGGCAGCCAACCGAAGAGGCAACGGAAGGACCGGCGCCCGAACATGCTCGGCACCGTCAGGGAGGAATTTACTGAAGTGAACTCCGACGGGCATCCGACGGCGCCCAAACACGTAGTCAAGGGGTACTCGATTCAGCTCGGGTGCATTCTCTGGAGCACCGCCTCGATCAACACCGAGAACCTAAGGCATAAGGACCGAGGGAATTTGCGCAGCCTCCTCTTCATGAAGCTGCACGAACGATACAAGTTCCCCGCTGAGTTCGCAAACACACGCCTCTCGGGTAATAAAGTGAACGGTGCCGCCCTCACGATGATGAGCACGGCCCTTTCTACTTGGAAAAGCACAGTGAAGGCAATGATTGACAAAGGTGATAGTTATGAGAAGATCAAGGCGAATATCCTTTGATGAGCGAAGATGACTACATGGAGTTCAAGATCAAGTGCGAGAGCCCCGCAACCTCCGAATCAAGTAAGTGGGGGAAAGAAATGTGGCAGTTGAACATAGGGGTCCACCAACTCGGTCCCGACGGTTATAGAGTGGCGGAGCCTGTATGGGACAAGGAGGACGCGGAGCGTGCTGAGCAAGGCCTACCGCCCCGCTTCGAGAAATACAGTGACAAGCAGACCAGGAACTTTCTTAGGGCCCGGTACAAGGAGGACCCGGTAACAAAGGAGCTTACCACGGATCCGAAGACCAAGGAGCTTGAGCTTGTTCTGGTAAGGAATACACCCCCGCGTAATTAGCTCCATATGGTTGCATTCTTATTAATCCCCAATATTTCTAAATGGTTCATGTTCCTTCCGCAGGACAAAGAAAGCAGTAGCGCGGGGTCGTCTCAGAGCTCCCCTTTCGACACCCCTTTGAATAGGGCATTAAACGTAATGAAAACAGTGATAAGCTCAATAAGCCGACATCAGCTGGTCGTGTGGCCGGCAAAGGCTTGTCCACAAAATGGTCTTCATACTATGGTGCTGGTGGGCGAAAGGAGAAAAAGACCAGCTCGGAAAGCCAGTCGCGCGAGGTTGAAGCACTCAAGGCGCAAGTGGCGCGGATTCCAGAGATGGTCCAAGAGCAAGTGCAACAACAACTAGGATCGACGCTTACCGGCATTATGCCTACCTTGATTCATGGGATAACGACGTGGATTGCGGGTGGCCAACAAGGGCCGCCCCCGATTCCCAGCTTCACGGCCAGCAACTCACACAACGCGCAGGCGGCGCCATTGGTGTCTCCGGCGGCGGCGGTATTGGTGTCTATGGCGGCGGCAGTATTGGTGTCTCCGACACCGGCATTGGAGCTTAATGCCCCCAGGGCGCGCCCCCCTACCTCGTGGGCCCCCTGTTGACCCTCCGACGCCAACTCCAACTCTATATATTTGCTTTCGGAGAGAAAAAAATCAGAGAAGAAATCATCGCGGTTTACATACGGAGCCGCCGCCAAGCCCTAAACCCTCTCGGGGGGGCTGATCTGGAGTCCGTTCGGGGCTCCGGAGAGGGTGATTCATCGCCGTCGTCATCATCAACCATCCTCCATCACCAATTTCATGATGCTCGCCACCGTCCGTGAGTAATTCCATCGTAGGCTTGCTGGACGGTGATGGGTTGGATGAGATTTATCATGTAATCGAGTTAGTTTTGTTAGGGTTTGATCCCTAGTATCCACTATGTTCTGAGATTGATGTTGCTATGACTTTGATATGCTTAATGCTTGTCACTAGGGCCCGAGTGCCATGATTTCAGATCTGAACCTATTGTGTTTTCATGAATATATGTGAGTTCTAGATCCTATCTTGCAAGTCTATAGTCACCTACTATGTGTTATCATCCGGTAGCCCCGAAGTGAAAATAATCGGGACCACTCCCGGTGATGACCATAGTTTGAGGAGTTCATGTATTCACTATGTGCTGATGCTTTGTTCCGGTTCTCTATTAAAAGGAGGCCTTAATATCCTTAAGTTTCCAATAGGACCCCGCTGCCACGGGAGGGTAGGACAAAAGATGTCATGCAAGTTCTTTTTCATAAGCACGTATGACTATATACGGAATACATGCCTACATTACATTGATGAATTGGAGCTAGTTCTGTGTCACCCTATGTTATGACTGTTACATGATGAACCGCATCCGGCATAATTATCCATCACTGATCCGGTGCCTGCGAGTTTTCCATATACTGGTTCTCGCTTATTTACTTTCCCGCTGCTACTGTTACAATCACTACAAAATACCAAAAACATTACTTTTGCTGTCTTTACTTTTGTTGCTGCTACCACCACTATCATATTACTGTGCTACTAAACACTTTGCTGCAGATACTAAGTTTCCAGGTGTGGTTGAATTGACAACTCAGCTGCTAATACTTGAGAATATTCTTTGGCTCCCCTTGTGTCGAATCAATAAATTGGGTTGAATACTCTACCCTCGAAAGCTGTTACGATCCCCTATACTTGTGGGTTATCAAGACCTTTTTCTGGCACCATTGCCGGGGAGCATAGCTCTATTCTTTGTGTCACTTGGGATTTATATCTGCTGGACACTATGAAGAACTTGAGAGATCCAAAAACCAAGATCTATCCCTCAACTACGAGGGGAGGTAAGGAACCGCCATCTAGCTCTGCACTTGATTCACCTTCTGTTATGAGTAAGTTTGCGACACCTACGCCTGCTTCTGCTATTCGTTCTGATATGTCACATGTTATTGATGATGCCACTTCTGCTATGCATGATACTTATGATGAAACTGCTTCTATGCCTGATACTACTGTGCCACTTAGTGATTTTCTAGAAGAACAAATTGCTAGGGCTAGAGAAAAAAATTATTGAATCTGAATACGATGATGATAGTGATGATGAAAATATGCCTGTTATTCCTAAAGGTTATCTTTTTGATAAAGATGCTTCTCTAGCTATTTTAGCTTGCAAAGATAGATATGAGCTTAAGAGGTTATTAATTAAATGGAACAAAGAATCACTTAGAGATAGAATGAGACCCGACCCTGCTTTTGCTACTTCACCTATATGTGTTCCTGATAAAGATTATGAATTCTCTATTGATCCTGATATAATTACTTTGGTTGAATCTGATCCATTTTATGGCTATGAATCTGAAACTGTTGTGGCACATCTTACTAAGTTAAATGATATAGCTTCCCAGTTACTAATAATGAGAGATCACATTACCTCTGTTTACTCAAAATATTCCCGTTCTCATTAAAGGGTGATGCTAAGATATGGTTTAATTCTCTTGATCCTGGTTGTGTGCGTAGTCCCCAGGATATGATTTATTACTTCTCTGCTAAATATTTCCCTGCTCATAAGAAACAAGCTGCTTTGAGGGAAATATACAACTTTGTGCAAATTAAAGAAGAGAGTCTCCCACAAGCTTGGGGGAGGCTTCTCAAGCTACTTAATGCTTTGCCTGATCATCCTCTTAAGAAACCTGAAATACTTGATATCTTTTATAATGGACTAACCGATGCTTCCAGAGATTACCTGGATAGTTGTGTTGGTTCTCTTTTCAGGGAAAGAACACCGGATGAAGCTGAAATTCTATTGAATAATATGTTGACAAATCAAAATAATTGGGCACCTCCTGAGCTAGCTCCTGCTCCAATTACTGAGCCTATTCCTAAACCAACTCCTAAGAAGAGAGGTGTTTTATTTCTCAGTCCCGAAGATATGCAAGAGGCAAAGAAATCTATGAAAGAAAAAGGTATTAAAGCTGAAGACATTAAGAATTTACCTCCTATTGAAGAAATACATGGTCTTAATTCACCGCCTGTTGAAGAAACTTATGATCTCAATCATTTATTTACTGAAGAACCTCCTGATCCCGATATCCCGACACAGGTAGTAAAGGTAAATTCTCTCTATAGATATGATAAAGCTGAAGTTCCTCCTACTAAAATTGCTAGTCAATGCTTGGATGAGTTTGATAACTTTATGTATAAGCAAGATGACTTCAATGCTTATTTTGGTAGACAATTAAAAGAAAATACTTATATGATTAGACGCTTGGGTGATTATATGGCTGATATTAAGGGTGAACTTAAACTTATTAGCAAACATATTTCTATGGTTACCACTCAAGTAGAACAAGTACATAAAGCTCAAAAAGAAGTGCTTGATGAAATGAATAGTAAGAAAAATTATTATGCTGTTAGAGTGGCTACTAGAACTGGTAGAATGACTCAGGAACCTTTGTATCCTGAAGGCCACCCTAAGAGAATCAAGCAAGATTCTCAGAGAAATAATATTGATGTTCCTAGTTCTTCTAGAAAGAAGAAAAAGAAAAATGATAGAACTGTGCAAACTTCTAGTGAACCTATTGCTGAACCACCTGATAATCCAAATGATATATCTATGTCTGATGCTAAAACACAATCTGGTAATGAACATGAACCTAGTAATAATATTAATGATGATGTTCATGATGATGCTCAACCTAGTAATGATAATGATGTAGAAATTGAACCTATTGTTGATCTTGATAACCCACAATCAAAGAATCAACGTTATGATAAAAGAGACTTTGTTGCTAGGAAACATGGTAAAGAAAGGGAACCTTGGGTTCAGAAACCCATGCCTTTCCCTCCTAAACCATCCAAGAAAAAGGATGATGAGGATTTTGAGTGCTTTGCTGAAATGATTAGGCCTATCTTTTTGCGTATGAGATTAACTGATGTGCTCAAAACAAATCCTTATGCTAAATATATGAAAGATATCATTACTAATAAAAGAAAGATACCGGAAGCTGAAATTTCCACCATGCTTGCTAATTATACTTTTAAGGGTGGAATACCAAAGAAACTTGGAGACCCCGGAGTACCTACTATACCTTGCTCCATTAAAAGAAATTATATTAAAATTGCTTTATGTGATCTTGGAGCCGGTGTTAGTGTTATGCCTGTCTCTTTATATCGTAGGCTTGACTTGAATAAGTTAACACCTACCGAAATATCTTTGCAAATGGCTGATAAATCAACTGCTATACCTGTCGGTATCTGTGAGGATGTGCCTGTTGTGGTTGCAAACGTTACTATTTAAACGGACTTTGTTATTCTTGATATTCCCGAGGATGATAGTATGTCTATTATTCTTGGAAGACCTTTTCTTAATACTGCAGGTGCTGTTATTGATTGCAACAAAGGCAATGTCACTTTTCATGTTAATGGTAATGAGCATGCGGTACACTTTCCGAGGAAACAACCTCAAGTTCATAGTATCAACTCTATTGGAAAAATTTCATCGATTATATTTGGAGGTTTTGAATTTCCTCTTCCTACTGTCAAGAAGAAATATGATATACTTATTATAGGGGATGTGCATATCCCCGTTGAGGTAACTTAGTGTTATTCGAAATTTCTCCGGTTTCATGATTATCGGAATGAGTTTGTTAACAAGACTTGATCAACCTTGTTAGTGGATTCTTTTTGATGAGCATGAGATGGATGGAACTAGAAGCACAAACTTCTGTACCCCACTTTTACTTTCTGTTATTTATATTAAATAAAGTAAAAATAGTATTTTTCTATTTGTTATCTGATTATCTGTGCAATATAAAAATATCCTGAAAATAAAAGTCCTCAGAATGACATGCCAATTTAATATGATTTTTTCAGGAATATTTGAGGATTTACTGTGCAAAAATCACCGCGGAGGAGCTGCCACCTGGCCACGAGGGTGGTAGGCGCCCCCCCCCTATAGGGCGCGCCCCCTGCCTCGTGGGCCCACGGTGGCCCTCCTCCACTTATCCTAGCACCCATCTTCTTCCTCTGTCTCACACAAACCCGAAAAACCAACTCAAGCACGAGTTCCAGCCACTTTTGCTGTGATTTTCGATCTCCTTGCTCAAAGCACCTCTTGCAAAACTGCTTGGGGAGATTGTTCCTTGGTATGTGACTCCTCCATTGGTCCAATTATTTTTTGTTCTAGTGCTTTATTCATTGACAATTTATGCTGCATAGGTAACCATGTTCTTGAGCTTGCATGTCAAATTTATATGGTTCCAAGTAGTTCTAATGCTTGATATAGGCTCTAGGCACTTGTAGGAGTAGTTGCTATCAATTTTATTGAGTTTGGTTACTTTTATTTTGAAGTTACTAAAAATTTCAGATTATTTCAGGAAATGATGAGGAGATTATTAAGGGGCTCATCAAGCCAAAGCTCAAAGGAAAAGGCACCTAAGCCTAAGTATAATTTGCCACGCACCGTAGAGATTCGGGGGTGTGAATGGCCTTCTGAAGATTTCTTGAGAGCCGCCGGTATCTATGAAGATTTTCATGAATTGGCTCACAATGCTGGCCTCACCGCTTTCCTCCACGACCAATGCGATCAGTATCTCTTACTCACAAATACCTTTGTGCAAAATTTTTATTTTCATCCTAGGAACTCACCACCTACGGTGGAATTTCATTTATATGATGAGTCTAAGGAGATGTCACTTTATGATTTCTGTCGTATTTGTTTAGTCCCTTTTGAGGGCAAGACAGAAGAACCACATCATGACGATGTGGCTGGGTTTATTGATAATATCACTGTAGGAGAAACCAGGAAGGTTTCCGATGCACGAATCACTAGCATACATTTTCCTGTTTTGCGTTACTTTGCATTATTTGCTAGTCGTTGTTTATGGACGCGAAAATTCTGGAAACCTTAGTATCCCTGATTTAATTATTCTACTCCAAGGTTTATATAGTCATAACACTTTTAGTTTGGGCGGTATTATTGCTAGACGGTTAAATATGAACCGTACTAAGGGCCCCATCTTTGGAGGCATCTATGCCACACGCCTAGCCGCACATTTTAACATACCTATTAGGCATGCTGAGAAGGAAGAAAAAGTGCTACCCCGTGTTTATCTAGATCGTAAAAGTATGGTGGCACATGATTTTATTGTTAAGAATAGGGCAGGGGAGCTTAGATATCAACTGTTCTTTAATAAACATCATCCTGAGACTATTACCTTGCCTGCTCCTTCTTTGTTTGATTTGACTGTAGGCACGTACCTTGTTCCATTGGCAGCTACTCATGCCTACCAGAACCCTGCACCAGCTGAGGAGCCAGAGCTGGAACCACAATTTGATCCTTCACGACAGTCTAACTATCAGTGGGATCCGGAGATGATTGCCAGCCAGTGGCAATCGGAGCCTTCTTCTTCCTCGTCACAATATGACCCCAACAACTATTATTATGGATATCCGCCAGGCCAGCCGTGGCCATAGACCAACTTAGGCCAAAAGCCTAAGCTTGGGGGAGTACGTATTTCTCACCGACATTACACTTATGCTCATACACACTCATTGCTAGATGTCGGTGCTCATACTTTTTCATTGTAATATCCATGCTAGTTTATTTTCCTTTTCCTGCTTTCTTCTTGTGTGTTTAATAAACCTTAAGAAAAACCAAAAAAATTAGTAGTAGTTTATTTTTCTGCTGTAGTAGTAATAATTAAAAAGAAAACCCAAAAATATTTCCTGTTCTTCTTTTGCTTGTTGGGAGCTTTCCCGTGTAAATATTTTTATTTCTTTTCTATTTGGGGGTCGTTAGGAGAAGACCATAATTAAATTGTTAAAGTGGCTCTTTTATGCATTATTGTTGAATTAACCCAAGAGCCCATATTGCCTTGTCTTCTCCTGCTTATTGAATGCTCGCAGATTCTAGCTTAGTCCAATGCACGTGCACTCTTATTATTATTCACACTATTCGGTCGTGCAAGTGAAAGGCAATTATGATGATATATGATGGACTGGCTGAGAGGAGAAAAGCTGGTATGAACTTGACCTCTTTTGTTTTTGTAAATATGATGAGTCCCGCGTTCTTGATTCAGCTTATTATGAATAAACATGTTTGCAATGACAATTAGAGATCAGAGTTGCTTGTGCCATGTAGGGGGTGGAGCCAGGATTTGGACATGAGGGGGCGAAGAACGTATATGCCGGGTAACAGAGAAAAGGCACATTTTTATCAATTGATTTGCACTTTCACATATGTTTGAGCTGGAAGCAATGGACTTGAAAAAGGGAATCCAATCATTCAAAAAATAAACAGAAGAGCGACACTAGATTTCTAAATTAGAATCTGCCTTATCAAATTAGTAAATTATGAACTATTTTCTTCAAAGGAAGCAAAAAATTACTATACGATACAGCGGTGACATACCTTGATTCCTTGAAGTTGACTTTGATTTGTTGTTGTATGATACTGGTAAAGCACACAAGCAGTCATTGTCTCATGGACTCTGATGGATTCAATCGCCGCGAAGTGGAGTGCCATCTGCCGGTCTTCCCTATCGAGAAGCGAGGGGCGGCGGCACAGGGCGATACGGAACCTCCTGAACGCCTAGAAGGAAATTACGAGGAGGGTAGATCGATAGGAAAGTAACTGCTCCATCTCACGGCTGATCTTTTCTGATGTCTACAACTACCGATCAAGGCTCAAGCGGTGCTTTCCCATGTTTGGGCCTTTGGGCTAGAAAGTTACTCCGTTGGGCCATAATCAATTTAGCATTAAACGACAAATGTCAATACACTTTATACGTACAAACTACCGGTAGAACTAGCATGTACTAGTAACTAGATATTATAGGGGGGCGACGCGATGGGGGGTGTCTGACCCCTGCTCGCACCCCCTGTCTCCGCCCTTGGTGCCATGCTTGATAAGCTATGAGTTATAATGATTTACCTTGCGTGCCAACATGCTATTGAGATGGTTGTGATGTGGTATGATGGGGTGGTATCCTCCTTTGAATGATTTAAGTGACTTGACTTGGCACATGTTCACGCATGTAGTTGAAACAAAATCAACATAGCCTTCACGATATTTATGTTCATGGTGGATTATATCCTACTCATTCTTGCATCTAATGTTTATTAATTTTAATGCATGTACATGGCTGTTGTCGCTCTCTAGTTGGTCGCTTCCCAGTCTTTTGCTAGCCTTCACCTGTACTAAGCGGGAATACTGCTTGTGCATCCAATCCCTTAAACCCCAAAGTTATTCCAGAGTCCACTATACCTTCCTAATGCGGTATCTACCTGCCGTTCCAAGTAAATTTGTATGTGCCAAACTCTAAACCTTCAAATAAACATTCTGTTTTGTATGCTTGAATAGCTCATGTATCAACAAAGGTTGTCCTTATCTTCCGTGTTAGGCGGGTTATTCTCAAGAGGAGTGGACTCCGCTCCTCACTCACGAGAAAATGGCTGGTCGCCGGGATGCCCAGTCCCATGCTTTATGCAAACTAAATCAAAATTAATTGCAAACAAAACTCCCCCTGGGACCTGATGTATGTTGGAGGCACTCGTTGTTTCGAGCAACCCGTGGATTGATGCTTGTTGGTGGAGGGGGAGTATAAACTTTACCATTCTATTTGGGAACCGCCTATAATGTGTTTAGCATGGAAGATATCGCCATCTCTTAGTTGTTACATTGACAATGAAAGTATACCGCTCAAAATTAAATTTATCTCTATTTAAAAACCGAGCTCTGGCATCTCTACAAATCCCTGCTTCCCTCTGCGAAGGGCCTATCCATTTACTTTTGTGTTGAGTCATCACCCTCTTATTAAAAAGCACTAGCTGGAGAGCACAACCGTCATTTGCATTCATCACTATTAATTTATGTTGGGTGTGACTATGATTGGATCTCTTTTACCATGAATTACAATGTCTAGTCAGTCCTTGATCTTTAAAGGTGCTCTGCATTTATGTTTTGCGGTCTCAGAAAGGGCTAGCGAGATACCATCTTGTTATATCATATTATGATTGTTTTGAGAAAGTGTTGTCATCCGAGATTTATTATTATGACTTGCTAGTTGATTATGATATTGATATGAGTAATGATGAGACCTGAGAATTATTGCAAATGTGGTTAGTTATGATTTATGCTGAAAACTTGAATGGTGGCTTGACATAGTTACAACAACAAGAGCAAACAGAGTTTGTAAAAGTTTTTCTTTCTTTCTTTCAGTTTGTCAACTGAATTGCTTGAGGACAAGCAAGGGTTTAAGCTTGGGGGAGTTGATACGTCTCCGTCGTATCTACTTTTCCAAACACTTTTGCCCTTGTTTTGGACTCTATCTTGTATGATTTGAATGGAACTAACCCGGACTGACGTTGTTTTCAGCGGAATTACCCTGGTGTTGTTTTATGTGCAGAAATCAAATATTCTCGGAATGACCTGAAACTCCACGGGAGGTCTTAGAAAAAATAAAAAAAATCATCGCCAAATATGAAGACCAGGGGGCCCACACCCTTTCCACGAGGGTGGGGGCGCCCCCCCCCAGGGCGCGCCCCTACCTCGTGGGCCCCCTGTTGACCCTCCGACGCCAACTCCAACTCTATATATTTGCTTTCGGAGAGAAAAAAATCAGAGAGAAGAAATCATCGCGTTTTACGATACGGAGCCGCCGCCAAGCCCTAAAACCTCTCGGGAGGGCTGATCTGGAGTCCGTTCGGGGCTCCGGAGAGGGGGATCCGTCGCTGTCGTCATCATCAACCATCCTCCATCACCAATTTCATGATGCTCACCGCCGTGCGTGAGTAATTCCATCATAGGCTTGCTGGATGATGATGGGTTGGATGAGATTTATCATGTAATCGAGTTAGTTTTGTTAGGGTTTGATCCCTAGTATCCACTATGTTCTGAGATTGATGTTGCTATGACTTTGCTATGCTTAATGCTTGTCACTAGGGCCCGAGTGCCATAATTTCAGATCTGAACCTATTATGTTTTCATGAATATATGTGAGTTTTAGATCCTATCTTGCAAGTCTATAGTCACCTACTATGTGTTATGATCCGGCAACCCCGAAGTGACAATAATCGGGACCACTCCCGGTGATGACCATAGTTTGAGGAGTTCATGTATTCACCATGTGCTAATGCTTTGTTCCGGTTCTCTATTAAAAGGAGGCCTTAATATCCCTAAGTTTCCAATAGGACCCCGCTGCCACGGGAGGGTAGGACAAAAGATGTCACTTGGCCAGCAACCCAATCTTGGTCGCGCCAAATATCGGCAAACCAATGCTATTATATATAGCGGCAACACGCCAGGTTGTAAGCGCAGTGCTCGTCGTCGAACGAGAAATGGACGGACATAAGTTCCCGCTTCAAAATCCGCTATACTACGTATCTAGTGTCCTCACTCCATGCAAATCCCGGTACCCACATTATCAAAATATAGCATACGCGGTCTTCATGGCATCCCGAAAACTATGACACTACTTTCAAGAGTGTTCAATTACGGTGGCCTCCGAGGTTCCACTCAACGACATTATAAACAACCGCGATGCCACGGGTCGGATTGCTAAATGGGCTATTGAGCTCCTCCCGTTCGACATATCATACAAACCACGGCGAGCCATTAAGTCACAAGTACTGGCCGATTTCGTCGCCAAATGGACAAAAGCTGAACTCCCTAAAGAATACGACGCGTACTCCAATTGAATCATGCACTTCAAAGGCTCTAAAATGCTGGCGGGTCTGGGAGCAGGCCTCGTCCTGATATCCCCAACCGGAGATACAGTCCAATACATACTCCAAATATTATACACAGACTCCAACAACACGGCCGAATATGAGGCCCTGTTGCATGGTCTCCGGATGGCAGTCTCCATGGGCATTCAACGCCTAGAGGTGCGTGGGGATTCGAACCTCGCAATATCTCAAATAAATGGAGATTTTGATGCCAAGGACCCAAAAATGGCTGCTTATCGCAATGCCGTCCTCAAAATGTCAGCTCGATTCGAGGGGCTCGAATTCCACCATGTGGTCCGAGAAAACAATCAAGCGGCGGATATCCTCGCCCGAATCGGCGCTAAGCGTGACCCTGTCCCACCTAATATCTTCTTGGAAAGGTTGTTTAAGCCATCCGTGGTGTGGGAAGGGGAGACCGGCAACAATAGTCCGGATCCGGCCACAACACCAGACCCCGAACTCTCTGACGTAATCGGAGGCTCCACCACCGAGATAACACCTTCGGCCCACGTGATTATGGCTGCCATCGCCCCGTGCACAGAACCCTTCTTGGCTTACCTAAATAGGCAAGAACTCCCTGATGACCAAAACGAGGCACGTTGCATTGTGCGGCGGTCTAAAGCCTACAAGGTCCACGAGGGAGAGCTTTATAAGAAAAGCGCTACCGGAGTACTGCAAAGGTGCATCTCCGAGGAGGAAGGACGACAATTTTTGGCAGAAATTCATGTTGGACTCGGCGGCCATCATGCCGCAGCTCGAGCCCTTGTAAGTAAGGCCTTCCGTACAGGTTTCTACTGGCCGACAGCTCGAGCAGACGCACAGGACCTTGTTCAACATTGCGTTGGTTGCCAGCTCTTTGCAAACCAAAGCCATATGCCACCTACCGCTCTCCAAACAATCCCCATTACTTGGCCCTTCGTGGTCTGGGGGCTTGATATGGTCAGACTCCTTAAAGGAGGAAGCCATAAGAAAAAGTACCTATTGGTCATGGTGGATAAATTCACCAAATGGATAGAGGCCAAACCAGTTAAAACGGCCAAATCCGGACCAGTGATAGATTTCATATCCGGGGTTGTAAACCGCTACGGTGTCCCCCACAGTATCATCACCGATAACGGCTCGAACTTTACAGCCGATGAGGTAAAAACTTGGTGCGGCAACATGGGCATTAAGCTTGATTATGCATCCGTCTATCACCCTCAAACTAATGGTCAAGTCGAACGAGCAAATGGTCTTATAATGAGCGGCATTAAACCCAGACTAATGCGGTCCTTGAAGGAATCAGATACGCACTGGGTCGAGGAGCTCGACTCCGTACTATGGGGGTTGCGGACCACGCCAAATCGCACTATCGGATACACACCTTTTTTATGGTGTACGGCGCAAAGGTGGTACTGCCCTGCGACATCATTCATGACTCACCTCACGTGCACATGTACGAAGATATAGAAGCCGAGCTAGATCAGCAAGACAGTTTGGACGCCCTGGAGGAGGAGCATGATGTGGCAAAATCCTGATCCGCATTCTATCAACAACAGGCTCGACGATATCAAAGCAGAGAAGTACAGGCCAAAACTTATAATGTTGGCGAACTCGTTCTACGCCTACCAGAGAAGAAAAAGGACAAGCTCAAACCCAAATGGGAAGGTCCCTTTGTTATTGACAAAGTTCTGACCGGTGGAGCGTATCGTCTGCGGGATGCATCGGACAATCGACTCGAGCCAACCCATGGAACGCGGCCAGACTCCGAAGGTTCTACGCCTAGCGCTGGACTCTGTGTTCGTCTCCTTACCTCCATCAATTTTTTATATATTCATTATCTATATTTTTCTGTCTTTCTTCCTTTTCTTCACGGCCTTCAAAGGTTAAAATGTGTCTTGACTGCACAATTTGTACGCGCTAAGCATGCTCATTATACCTGGGGGCTTCTTATATAGAAGCTTAATATAATTATGATCTGGGCTCTATGCCTGCCGCACATGTGTTATTTTTACACACGCACCTTTTCTTCACCATTATATGCATCGATATGACTTAAGTTTTGGCCAAGCTGGGTTGCCTGGCTCTTGTGTTTATGCCCTACGTTCCCGTTAATTCGGCTAGGGCATAAGGGGAGCACCTCTGTGATTGTTACTGCCGGGTCAGCCGGACGTGTACCTCGGACTGGGTGAAGCCGAAAGCTAGCGTTCTTAAGGGAATATTCGGTACAAAGGATGACTTTTTTACTTATTAGAATACATACCCCCAGGTGTTTATATCCCGCGTCTCCTGTCGCAGTTCGGACATGAACATTAATGCATGTGTACCCAGGGAAAGGAACCCTTAACGGAACTATTCTCCCTGGAAGATGTTTCTTACTATCCATGTAATATAACATAACTAGTTGGGTACTTGTCTGTTCAAGCACTTATGCCCCCTACGCCTGGTTTCCACGCGTACCCCGGTTTTTACATAACTGAGCGGGTATTCGGATACACTCCGGACTATCGGGTCCGGAGGTCGAAGCGAAAAGGTCCGCCATGCCAAATGATTTACAATCCGGCTAGGGACAATATATGTCACTCAAAGTACACTGTCACTTAGACTGACTAAATTCTTCTTCTATACCATCCAACAGGCTGTCTAACCTACAATCCTATTGGGAATACTTTGCGGCTAATTTCACCTGGTCATACACCAAGCTGACAGGGATCTCTTTCCCGTCAGGCCCTACAGGTCCGACCTCGGCCATATGGTTCGGGTCAGCCTTGGTATATCGAGTCTTCACCATGGCCCAGGCTTCCCTTGCACCTTGTCGACAGGCAGATATCTTCCATAATCAGAAGCGCCGCCGCGCTCCCTTGAGTATCTCTACAAGCTCCCCCATGCCTCCTGGCAGGGAGGCGGATGGCCACAAGGCCTGGGCAAGGTCCTACATCACCTGTCGAACTTGTTCGTGCAGTTGTGAGAGCTCTGGCAGAAGATCTCCCGCAGATCCGGGCATCTCCTCTCCGGGACGGCCCATCAGCATACCTACATATATAGCTCTGTTAGCTGGTTTCTTTGCCGAACTCTATAGAAGTTCACTCAAGCACTTACTGAAAATGCCGCGTCGAAGCCTTTTATTCTCCTTTACAGAGTCAGCCAGCTGGGCCCGAACATCTTTCAGTTCAACATCCAGCCGGGTATTGGCATCTTGGAGATTGTTTTTCTCCCGCCTAACTTGTGTAAGCACGCGCTCGCCAGCCTTCAGCTGTCGTTGAGCATGTTGCTCCTCTGGATTCACTTCGGGATCATCTGCTTAATCTATCGATTAGATTAGCATGCAAGCCAAATATTAACTAGTATATCTCATTCTTTTCGATAGGAACAAGTGTTACCAGATGGGGCCTTCTTGGACTCCTCCATTTTGGCAACTGCGGCCCGTAGTTGGGCTTTGCACTCCTCCAGCTCTTGAGACAACTGGGTATTCTTCTCAGTAAGAACCTATGCAAATAATGATCCTTAAATCAGTTGTGCCAACTGTTTCAAGTCTCAGGGGCTACTGGTATATATAATTATCAGATTTTCTTACCCGTATATCCTTTACATACTGGTCTGTGGCTCTGGCAAGACCATTTTGAGCAGCTCAGATGTACGCGTCCCCAGAGTTGAAGGCATCAAACGCCTCTTCAGAAAAACTGGGGACGCGGAGTACGGCCCGACGACGCATGTGCTTCATGGCACTCTCCACTTCAGAATTTTTAGCGGACAACCTATCCGCATCCTCGGTAGAAGGAATATCCGGCGTTGTCCCCATGTTAGCATCTGCCTCCAAGTCCGGCTCCGGAGCCCGGCTGGTGGAGGCATGGCCGGCAGGCTCTCCGGATACGGTCCGGCGAGCGTTTTTCCTGGTTTTAACCACGGACGTTATTATATTTTAAAGACAATAACAACGGAGTAGGGTTCTTTTTCATACCTCTGCGACGGCATCTCAATCCTGACCGCCTTCCTTTTAAGCCTACCCAGTTTTGGTGCCCCTTGTTGGTGAGTCACTGCGGGTTCGGCATGGCGTCCCGAGGGCCTTCCCTGCAAGACACCACACGTGTGCGGCGGGTGAAGTGCGAAAAAGGGGATCCTTCTCGGAAGTTGGGACTCCGGTTTTACTTACATGCGATGCAGGGAGCAGTCCAGGATAATCGGCGGTGATGGCCACCAAGGCACCGTCGCAGCTTAACTGATAAAACGTCATGTCGATGAGCTCCACGAATATGTCTGGATCTTCTTCGAGTCCGGGATCGAGGGCCCGATCAGGGTCCTCTGGCTGTGGAGATGGGCTGTGAATCTCCCTCACGGCATTTCGTAGTTCCTGCTATGAAATAGCAAGGTAAATATTTATGACAAAGAAAGCGGGAAGGTTTGGAGTAAAAAGCAGCAGCTCACCCAGTTTGGGGGGTTGTACATGGAGAATCCATCCCGCGGCTTAATACGGATGAACTCCTCTTCCTCTCCCTTATATAAATCGGACAGTATTTTCGCCAGAGCGGTGGCGGTGTCCGGACCTTTACGGCCGCATCGGGTGGCATCGTCTTCTCCATTGAAGTGCCACATGGGTTGTCCCCGATATTGAAGTGGTTGCACCCCCCGCATTATACATATTGACATAACCTCGATTATTGTCAGTCTTGATTCAGCCAGCGTCTTTATCCGGCTCATCAGGTAAAGGACTTCTTTGTTATCTTCCTCCTGGGGGCTCCGAGGGCGCCGGCTACGGCGTTTCTTCAAAGGGGCGTTGTTGAACTCAGGAAGGCCCATCCGGATAGGGTCTGGGAGGGGAACGTCCACCATATAAAACCACTCCAAAGGCCAGTCTTCGGATGTCTTCTTTGGAGTACCGGACAGGTATCCGGTCCCAGCGATGCACCATATTTCGGCTCCGCCCACTTGAAATATTGACCCCTTCTGTGTATGGGGCACGAGGCAGAATAGCCTCTGCCATAGCTCGAAATGAGCTTCGCAGCCCAGAAACAGCTCACAAAGGGCAACGTAGCCTGCAATGTGTAATATGGAGGCGGGAGTAAAGTCATGCAGCTGGAGGCCATAGAACTCCAGGAGCCCACGGAGGAATGGATGGATTGGAAATCCTAGTCCCCTCAATAAATAAGGGACGAGGCATACCCGCTCCCCCGTGGATGGGTTGGAAAAGCTTTCCGCTTGCTCCCCGCCATTATAAGTGGCTAGTCCGGCTCGGACGGGGACCATGTACGCAGGAGGGAGAAACCCCTGGGTCTGCAACTCTACTAGTTGGCTATGGGGAATAGAACACTTCTCCCAACTACATGGCTTAGGGCTACGAGGGCGAGAGGAGGAGCTGTGGTGGTCGGCCATGATGGGATGGATTTTTCCGGGCACGCTCCGATGGATACTCGTTGTGGGAAGGTGGTGTGATCTAGATCTGAAGATCCCCGACTGTTTAAATAGACGATTCATCTACCTGGTTAGGGTGGTAAATGTAAAAACACCCCAACCTCTCGCATTCGCTCGACACGTGGAAGATAGCCATTATTAAGGCACAGAAGCCGAGGAGTGAAACATTCATGGGAGGCCAGACACAACTCGTTACGACATGTACTCAGGATTTGGAGGAGAACCCGCCTTGCAATGCTGAAGACAACCTGCGCGCCGGACTCATCGTCATTGAAGCCTGGTTTGGGGGCTACTGAGGGAGTCCTGGATTAGGGGGTCCTCGGACAGCCGTACTGTTGGACTATGAAGATACAAGATTGAATACTTCGTCCCGTGTCCGGATGGGACTCTCCTTTGCATGGAAGGCAAGCTTGGCGATTCGGATATGTAGATCTCCTCCCTTGTAACCGACTCTGTGTAACCCTAGCCCCTCTGGTGTCTATATAAACCGGAGGGTTTTAGTCCGTAGTACAAGAACAATCACACCATAGGCTAGCTTCTAGGGTTTAGCCTCTCCGATCTCGTGGTAGATCAACTCTTGTAATACTCATATCATCAGGATCAATCAAGCAGGAAGTGGGGTATTACCTCCATCGAGAGGGCCCGAACTTGGGTAAACATTGTGTCCCCCGCCTCCTGTTACCATCCGCCTTAGACACATAGTTCGGGACCCCCTACCCGAGATCCGTCGGTTTTGACACCGAATACCACCCCTTGTCGGACTAGGGCATCTCCGTCGGTAGGGTCAAGCGAGGGTGGACGCACTTGGCGTCCATCATGGCCCACTTGCTCCGGAAGCCATCGGCCTTCTTCCCAATCTTTGAGATTGAGTTGTCCTTGTCGGCCGCGATGAAATTGGCACACCCGGAGGTATGGCCATCATTGATGCGGAGGAAGAAGAAGTGGCGCGGCAGAGCCACGGACGGCATCACACCAAGGTACGCCTCGCAGTAGTAGGCAAAGATCGACAAGAGAAGGATAGAGTTGGGATGAAGATGCAGCGCCAGCAGTCCGTAGTGGTCAAGGACCTCGAAGAAGAAGTCAGAGAAGGGGGGAACCATCCCCACGACGATGCTGCTCGAAAGAAGGGGAAGAAGGTGCTTCCCTCGGGCTCCGGCACATCGGAGCCTGCCCGGAGCCCGGTCTTCCCCTTCTCGTTGCTTTCCCCCGCTGTCAGCAAGCGCGTCGCGATGAGGTTCTTCCCCGAGACGTTGGGAGTGTCGAGGGCTGGCTCATACCATGTCGGCGGCGAGGCAGACTTGACCTTGCACGGCACCATTAGTCGCTGATGTGGGAGAAGATGGAAGCAGATCTGGAGATTTCGGAGGCAGGGCGCAAGAAAGGGGATCTAGAGCAAGGCGAAAGGAAGCAGTGAAGGCAAGCGCTATCTGCGCCAGCCTTTTGACAGTCGGGCAGTTGCCGAGGCTGCATGGGGAAGCGGAGACGCACACATCCAATCAACCGCCACGCGTCGACCAAGGCCGCAGGCTATTGGGGCCCGCTGTGCTCCACGCTTGACCTTTGTCTTCGCCTCAAAGCCAAGCCCGAGCGCGCCTTGGGCCCGGGGGCTACTATCGGCGTTTTGGGAATAGGGGTCTCCAGACTTGCCTGCCTGCGGCCCACGACGTGGCTCTGCGAGCGGGCTCGTACGGCCCATCTTCACCAACAAGCACTCAAGACCCTCGCGAGGGGCCAAGCCTCGCGAGGCGGATGACACAAGACCTCCTCAGGAGCGGCCTCACCAGGCTGGCTCGCGAGGGGCGGAGAGACCAAGGCAAGACAAACCTCGCGAGGTTCCAATGACGTGAGCCATGACGATCGAGACCAGGCGGGCGCCAGCGTGCACAGTGTCCGTGTTTCCTCTTTGGTGCTAAGGAAGCAAGCGCAGGCGTAGAGTACCGAGGCGTCAAGCAAAGGTTTCCTTATCAGTGCAACAAGACCAAGACCAGCAGGACGGCAAGACGGAGGTCACCATGGAGCCCAAGGCGGCGTCACCACCAGAGCCTTTTTGCAGGCGAAGACTGCTTTTGTCAGGATAAGTTGTACTAGTTGTCCCCTTTAAAATTGGTCGTTGTTGGCTCCCTTCCCGCTCAATATTTAGGGATAGGACCGGGGCCTCTATAAATAGGATTAGCTGCCGCAGTAGGAGACAACTCGTCTCGAACGGATCCAGTTCATCCTCACACCCACCAAGCACAAGAACACCTCTCCTCAGGAGGCTGTTCTTCCCTTTGTATTGTTCATCCTCGGCCCAAGAGGCAATCCACCACCACCACACTGGAGTAGGGTATTACACCACAACGGTGGCCCGAACCACTATAAATCTTGTGTCCTTTGTGTTGCGATTTCTACGAGTTAGCCCTTGAGATCTTAGCGAAGCTAGGACGTGGATCGGTAGGGGGAGATCTTCACGCGCACCCCAGTGTTTGAACCTTAGGGGTTTTGCCGGAACCCGAGATCCGACAGTATTGTAGTTGATTTATCAGCCATTTGTAAAGATATTTCAATAGGTGTCATATTATTCAAATCAAGTCTACGATATAAAGAGAGAGGCATAACACTAACACCTGCTCCAAGATCACATAAAGCAGTTTTAACATAGTTTCTTTTAATGGAGCATGGTATAGTTGGTACTCCTGGATCTCCAAATTTCTTTGGTATTACACCCTTAAAAGTGTAATTAGCAAGCATGGTGGAAATTTCAGCTTCCGATATCTTTCTTTTATTAGTAACTATATATTTCATATATTTAGCATAAGGATTCATTTTAAGCATATCAGTCAAACGCATACGCAAAAAGATAGGTCTAATCATTTCAGCAAAGCGCTCAAAATCCTCATCATCCTTTTTCTTGGATGGTTTAGGAGGAAAAGGCATGGGTTTCTGAACCCATGGTTCTCTTTCTTTACCGTGTTTCCTAGCAACGAAGTCTCTCTTATCATAACGTTGATTCTTTGATTGTGGGTTATCAAGATCAACAGCAGGTTCAATTTCTACATCATTATAATTGCTAGGTTGAGCATCAACATGAACATCATCATTAACATTATCACTAGGTTCATGTTCATTACTAGATTGTGTTTCAACATCAGAAATAGAAATATCATTGGGATTCTTAGGTGTGTCAACAACAGGTTCACTAGAAGCATGCAAAGTCCTATCATTTTTCTTTTTCTTCCTCTTAGAAGAACTAGGTGCATCAACATTAGTTCTCTGAGAATCTTGCTCAATTGTCTTAGGGTGGCCCTCGGGATACAAAGGTTCCCGAGTCATTTTACCACCTCTAGTCATAACTCTAACAGCATTATCATTCTTCTTATTATTTAATTCATTGAGCAAATCATTCTGAGCTTTAAACACTTGTTCTACTTGAGTGGTAACCATAGAAGCATGTTTACTAATAAGTTTAAGTTCACCTTTAACACTAGCCATATAATCACTCAAGTGTTCAAGCATATCAGCATTGTGTTTCAATTGTCTACCAACATAAGCATTGAAATTTTCTTGTTTAACCATAAAGTCATCAAACTCATCCAAGCATTGGCTAGCAAACTTAGTAAATGGGATTTCACATTTATCAAATCTATAGAGAGAATTTACCTTTACTACCTGTGTCGGGTTATCAAGACCATGTATTTCTTCAATAGGTGGTAAATTCTAAACATCTTCAGCTTTAATACCTTTTTTCATAGATTTATTTGCCTCTTGCATATCTTCAGGACTGAGAAATAGAATACCCCTTTTCTTTGGAGTTGGCTTAGGAGTTGGTTCAGGAAGTGTCCAATTATTTTCATTAGTCAACATATTATTCGATAGCAATTCAGCTTGATCAATAGTTATTTCCCTGAAAACACAACCAGCACAACTATCCATGTAATCTCTGGAAGCATCGGTTAGTCCATTATAAAATATATCAAGTATTTCATTTTTCTTGAGAGGATGATCAGGCAAATCATTAAGTAATCGGAGAAGCCTCCCCCAAGCTTGTGGGAGACTCTCTTCTTCAATTTGCACAAAATTATATATTTGCCTTAAAGCAGCTTGTTTCTTATGAGCGGGGAAATATTTAGTAGAGAAGTAATAAATCATATCCTGGGGGCTACGCACACAACCAGGATCAAGAGAATTAAACCATGTTTTAGCATCACCCTTTAATGAGATTGGAAACAACTTAAGGATATAATAACAGTGAGTTTTCTCATCATTAGTGAATAGGGTGGCTATATCATTTAATTTAGTAAGATGTGCCACAACAGTTTCAGATTCATAGCCATAAAAAGGATTAGATTCAACCAAAGTAATTAACACAGGATCAATAGAGAAATCACAATCCTTATTTGTAATAAAGATAGGTGAACTAGCAAAAGCAGGGTCATATTTCATTCTAGCATTCAAAGACTTTTCTTTAAGCTTAGCTAATAATTTCTTAAGATCAGATCTATCATTGCAAGCAAGAAAGTCTCTAGCAGTTTCTTCATCCATAACGTAACCCTCGGGCACAACAGGCAATTCATATCTAGAGGGAGAATCTTCATTATCACTTTCATCAATATTATCAGTTTCAATAATTTCATTCTCTCTAGCCCTAGCAAGTTGTTCATCAAGAAATTCACCTAGTGGCACAGTATTATCAAGCATAGAAGTAGTTTCATCATAAGTATCATGCAAAGAAGAAGTGGCATCATCAATAACATGCGACATATCAGAATGAATGGCATGTGTAGGTGTCGCAAGTTTACTCAAAACAGAAGGTGAATCAAGTGCAGAGCTAGATGGCAGTTCCTTACCTCCCCTCGTAGTTGAGGGAAAAATCTTGGTTCTTTGATCTTTCAAGTTCCTCATAGTGACCAGGAGATATAAATCCCAAGTGACTCAAAGAATAGAGCTATGCTCCCCGGCAACGGTGCCAGAAAATGTTCTTGATAACCCACTAGTATAGGGGATCACAATAGTTTTCGAGGGTAGAGTATTCAACCCAAATTCATTGATTCGGCACAAGGGGAGCCAAAGAATATTCTCAAGTATTAGCAGCTGAGTTGTCAATTCAACCATACCTAGAAACTTAATATCCGCAGCAAGGTATTTAGTAGCAAAGTAATATGATAATAATGGTAACGGTAGCAAAAGTAATATTTTTGGGTTTTATAGTGATTGTAACAGTAGCAATGGAAAAGTAAATAAGCGAAGAACAATATATGAAAAGCTTGTAGGCATTGGATCAATGATGGATAATTATGTCGGATGCAATCAATCATGCAACAGTTATAACATAGGGTGACACAAAACTAGCTCCAGTTCATCAATGTAATGTAGGCATGTATTCCGAATATAGTCATACGTGCTTATGGAAAAGAACTTGCGTGATATCTTTTGTCCTACCCTCCCGTGGCAGCAGGGTCCTATTGGAAACTAAGGGATATTAAGGCCTCCTTTTAATAGAGTACCGGACCAAAACATTAACACATAGTGAATACATGAACTCCTCAAACTACGGTCATCACCAGTAATGGTCCCGATTATTGTCACTTCGGGGTTAACGGATCATAACACATAATAGGTGACTATAGACTTGCAAGATAGGATCAAGAACTCACATATATTCATGAAAACATAATAGGTTCAGATCTGAAATCTTGGCACTCGGGCCCTAGTGACAAGCATTAAGCATAGCAAAGTCATAGCAACATCAATCTCAGAAGATAGTGGATACTAGGGATTAAACCCTAACAAAACTAACTCGATTACATGATAAATCTCATCCAACCCATCATCGTCCAGCAAGCCTATGATGTAATTACTCATGCACGACGATGAGCATCATGAAATTGGTGATGGAGGAAGGTTGCTGATGACGATGGTGACGGTTTCCCCTCTCCGGAGCCCCGAACGGACTCCAGATCAGCCCTCCCGAGAGAGTTTAGGGCTTGGCGGCGGCTCCGCATTGTAAAACGCGATGAATCCTTCTCTATGATTTTTTCTCCCTGAAAGTGAATATATGGAGTTGGAGTTGAGGTCAGTGGAGCGTCAAGGGGCCCACGAGGCAGGGGGCGCGCCCAAGGGGGTCGACGCGCCCCCACCCTCGTTTACAGGGTGTGGGCCCCCTGACATGGATTCTTCTTCTAGTATTTTTTATATATTCCAAAAATAATCTCCATTGATTTTTAGGTCATTTCGAGAACTTTTATTTCTGCACAAAAATAACACCATGGCAATTCTGCTGAAACAGCGTCAGTCCGGGTTAGTTCCATTCAAATCATGCAAGTTAGAGTCCAAAACAAGGGCAAAAGTGTTTGGAAAAGTAGATACGGCGGATACGTATCATGGATCCATGTATGAGAACAAAGTGTGGACTTTAGTGGACTTGCCCGATGATCGGCAAGCCATTGAGAATAAATGGATCTTCAAGAGGAAGACGGACGCTAATGGTAGTGTTAATATCTACAAAGCTCGACTTGTCGCAAAAGGTTTTTGACAAGTTCAAGGTGTTGACTATGATGAGATTTTCTCACTCATAGCGGTGCTTAAGTTTGTCCGAATCATGTTAGAAATTGCCACATTTTATGAAATCTGGCAAACGGATGTCAAAAACTGCATTCCTTAATGGATTTAGAAGAGTTGTATATGATGTAACCAGAAGGTTTTGTCGATCCTAAAGGTGCTAACAAAGTGTGCAAACTCCAGCGATCCATCTATGGACTGGTGCAAGCATCTCGGGGTTGGAATATACGCTTTGATGAGGTGATCAAAGCATATGTTTTTTTATACAGACTTATGGTGAAGCCTGTATTTACAAGAAAGTGAGTGGGAGCCCTGTAGCATTTCTGATATTATATCTGGATGCCATATTGTTGATCTGAAATGATATAGAATTTCTGGATAGCATAAAAAGGATACTTGAATAAGAATTTTTCAATAAAGACCTCGGAGAAGCTACTTATATATTGGGCATCAAGATCTATAGATATAGATCAAGACGCTTGATAGGACTTCCACAAAGCACATACCTTGGTAAAGTTTTGAAGCAGTTCAAAATGGATCAGCCAAAGAAAGGGTTCTTGCCTGTGTTACAAGGTGTGAAGTTGAGTAAGACTCAAAACCCGACCACGGCGGAATATATAGAGAGAATGAAAGTCATTCCCTATGCCTCGGTCATAGGTTCTATAAAGTATGCCATGTTGTGTACCAGACCTGTTGTGTGCTGATGTCGCTTGAAGCTACGTCGGTATTTCCCGAGAGAGGAAGGGATGATGTAGCACAGCGGCGGTAGGTATTTTTTCCCTTAGATATGAAACCAAGGTTATCGAACCAGTAGGAGAACCAAGCAACACAACATAAACAGCACCTGCACACAAATAACAACTTCTCGCAACCCGACGTGTTAAAGGGGTTGTCAATCCCTTCCGGGGTACGGCGCCTCAAGATAGGCAAATGGATGTGAGGTAAATTTGTAGTAGATTGATAGATCGAACGCCAAACAAATAAATAAGAATATGTAGCAAGATATTTTGGGTTTTTTGGATTAATAGATCTGAAAATAAAAGCAAAGGAAAATATATCACAAAGACAAATAATATGAGTAAGAGACCCGGGGGCCGTAGGTTTCACTAGTGGCTTCTCTCGAGAAAAATAACAAACGGTGGGTAAACGAATTACTGTTTGGCAATTGATAAACTTCAAATACTCATGACGATATCCAGGCAATGATCATTATATAGGCATCACGTCCAAGATTAGTAGACCGACTCCTGCCTACATCTATTACTATTACTCCACACATCGACCGTTGTCCAGCATGCATCTAGTGTATTAAGTTCATGGAGAAACGGAGTAATGCAATAAGAATGATGACATGATGTAGACAAGATCTATCTATGTAGAGATAGACCCCATCGTTTTATCCTTAGTAGCAATGACACATACGTGTCGGTTCCCCTTCTATCAGTGGGATCAAGCACCGTAAGATCGAACCCACTACAAAGCACCTCTTTCCATTGCAAGATAAATAGATCCAGTTGGCCAAACAAAACCCAAATATCAAAGAAGAAATACGAGGCTATAAGCAATCATGCATACAAGAGATCAAAGAACTCAAATACTTTCATGGATATAAAAAGATATGACTGATCATAAACTCAAAGTTCATCAGATCCCAATAAACACACCGCAAAAGAGTTACATCATATGGATCTCCAAGAGACCATTGTGTTGAGAATCAAGAGAGAGAGATGAAGCCATCTAGCTACTAACTACGGACCTGAAGGTCTACAAAGAACTACTCACGCATCATCGGAGAGGCACCAATGGAGGTGGTGAACCCCATCCGAGATGGTGTCTAGATTGGATTTGGTGGTTCTGTACTCTGCAGCAGCTGGATCAATATTTCGCCGACTCCCCTAGGGTTTCTAGAATATTGGGGTATTTATAGATAAAAGAGGCGGTCTGAGGGGCACCCGAGGTGGGCACAACCCACCAGGGCGCGCTTGGGCCTCCTAGCGCGCCCTAGTGGGTTGTGCCCCCCTCAGGGCACCCCCCAGGCGCAGCCAAGGCCCGTTGTGTTCCTTCTAGCCCATAAAAATTCTCTGTAAAGTTTCAGGGCATTTGGACTCCGTCTGATATTGATTTTCTGCGATGTAAAAAACATGGAAAAAACAGCAACTGGCACTTATCACTATGTCAATAGGTTAGTACCAAAACATGATATAAAATGACTATAAAATGATTATAAAACATCCAATATTTATAATATAACATCATGGAACAATCAAAAATTATAGATATGTTGGAGACGTATCAGGATCCCCAAGCTTAACTCCTACTCATCCTCGAGTAGGTAAGTGATAAAAATAGAATTTTTGATGTGGAATGTTGCCTAACATGTCATATCATATTCTTTTCTTTATAGCATGGACATTTGGACTTTTATATTGTTCAAAGCAATAGTCTAGCTTTGACATGATAATTTAAATACTCAAGCATATCAACAAGCAACCATGTATTTCAAAATATCAACGCTAAAATAAGTTATCCCTAGCCCATCATGCTCAACCATTTATCCATTCATGAAGCACATTCGAATATTAGCTATAGCCAATACTTAAGTACGATCATATTGCCTCCTAGTTGGTGATTTTATAAGAGAAGATGGAGACTCAAATTCAAAATAAAAATTTCATAAAGTAAAAGAAAGGCCCTTCGCAGAGGGTAGTAGGGATTTGTAGAGGTGCGAGATCTCAAAGCAAAAAACTTAGAGATAAAAACATTTTGGGAGGTGTATCCATCCCACCAACGAAAACGACTTAGAGTTTGCATAGATATATCATAGGCGGTTTCCAAACAGAAAATAAAGATTATTCCTTTTTCCACCATACTTTCACTTTCCATGGCTAACCGTATCCACGGGTGCCCTCCATACCAACACTTTCCAAGGAATTTATTATTTGACAACATGAAGTAAATTCTTTTTTTTTCATTTCGGGATTGGGCATCCCTAATACCTTTGCCTTACTCTCGTGCGATGACAAGTGAATAAACACTCATCATGAGAATAACACATCTAGCATGGAAAATATTAGCCACCCCTCACCGCTCCGCGGGCGAAACAAACACACAAAAGAGAAGTTTATTTTGAAAAATTAGAGATGGCACATACAAATTTGCTTAGAACGGCAAAATAATACCGCATATAGGTAGATATAGTGGGCTCATGTGGCAAAACTGGTTTAAAGGCTTTTGGATGCAGAAGTAGAGATCATACTTAGTGCAAAATGAAGGCTAGCAAAAGATTGAGAAGCAAGCAACCAAGAAACAGTTAATTTCATAAGCAAGCATTAAGCATAAATAACACTGAATAATGCACCAAAGTAGGATGTAATTTCATAGCATGACTATTGACTTTCGTACTTGCATAGGGAATCACAAACCTTAACGCCAATATTCTTACTAAAGCATAATTACTTACCAGGATGACTCACATATCACATCATCATATCTCAAAACTATTACTAAGAATCAAGTTTATTTTGTCCAATGATCTTCATGAAAGTTTTTATCATATCCTTCTAGGATATCTATCACTTTGGGACTAATTTTCATGTGTTGCTTTTCATAAGCTCAAACAAATATAAGTGAAGATCATGAGCATAATATTTCTTTCTCTCAAATTAATTTAAGTGAAGCAAGAGAGAATTTCTTGAAAATTTTACTAACTCAAATAAATCTAAGTGAAGAAAGAGAGCATTTCTTCAAAAATACTAAAGCACACCGTGCTCAAAAAAGACATAAGTGAAGCACTAGAGCAAGTCCATAGCTCATAAAAAATTTAAGTGAAGCATAGAGAGCAATTCTAACAAGTCATGACATAAATTTGGCTCTCTCAAATAGGTGTGTGCAGCAAGGATTGATGACTCAAGACACAAAATAAAACAAGCAAAGACTCATATCATACAAGACGCTCCAAGCAAAACACATATCATGTGACGAATAAAAATATAGTTTCGAGTAAAATACCGATGGTCGTTAGAAGAAAGAGGGGATGCCACTCGGGGGCATCCCCAAGATTAGTTGGTTGCTCATTTTTGTATAATAGCTTGGGATGTTGGGGCATCCCCAAGCTCAGGCTCTTCCATCCTTTATTCCTTCATCCATCGTAAGATAACCCAAAACTTGAAAACTTCAATCACACAAAACTCAACAAAACCTTCGTGAGATCCGTTAGTATAAGGATAATAAATCACTACTATAAGTACTATATCAAACCAATTCATATTTTGTTTTTGTATTATATCTATTGTATTCCAACTTTTCTATGGCAAAAACTCATCAAAGAAAACCATAGAGCCATCAAAATAAGCACACAACACAAAGAAAACAGAATATGTCAAAACAGAACAGTCTGTAGCAATCTGACTATTTTGAATACTTCTGTAACTCCAAAAATTCTGAAAAATTAGGATGACCTGAGAAATTTGTATATTGATCTACTGAAAGTGGAATGGGTATTTTATCGCTCTCTGGAAAAAAGTAAAAGTTTCTATTTTTCATCAAGATCAAACAACTATCACCCAAACACTAATTAGAACATGAAAACACAATCATAATAGTAGCATAATTGTGCTAACACTCAAAAACAGGAAGCAAAAAGCAAAAATAAATTTTATTCATTGGGTTGCCTCCCAACAAGTGTTATAGTTTTACGCCCTTAGCTAGGCATAAAGCAAGGATCTAAGTTTTGTCTTCCGAAGTTTTGGCAACTTTTGTAAGGGTTTTCTCAAACCTAGGAGGCTCTTTACGCTTCCCTAAATTTTCTGGAAAAGAAACCATCTTTAGATCCAAAATATCCAATCGCTTGTTGCAAAGAGTAATCAAGGTATTCATGTAATTGATACTACCATTGAGATGTTTGAGGGGTTCGTTATATTTTTGTAATTCAACCATGTGTTTATGCAAATCACCAAGTTTGTCCAGCATTTGAACTCCCTCTGGGGTGACAGTAAACCCCTTCTTTTGAGGTGGAATCCCCAAAATTCCTTCTAAAATTTCATAGGCAGCATTTGCATCAAGCTCAATAAAATTCCCTTTAGCGGCAAAATCTAGGAGTTGTCTATGATGCAAAGCCAATCCTATGTAAAATTATGAAGCAAAACCTTAGCGTCCCCCTTTAAATTGGAAATATGATACGATTCCATAAGCCTATACCAAACATCTTTTAATTTTTCTCCTTGTCTTTGCTTGAAGTAAAGCACTTCAAAATCTAGTGACAAAGGAGGAGTAGGCACACTAGCCATTATGACTAGGAAGCAAAACACGGATAGATCTGGCAATAAAACGGCAAGTGGAAAAAGAGAGGCGAATAGAACGACAATTTTTTGTGAAGTGGGGGAGAGGAAAACGAGAGGCAAATGGCAAATAAAATTGCAAGGAGATGAGATTTGTGATTAGGAACCTGGTATATGTTGAAGATCCTCCCCGGCAACGGCGCCAGAAATTCCTTTTGATGTCGCTTGAAGCTACGTCGGTATTTCCCCAAAGAGGAAGGGATGATGCAGCACAGCGGCGGTAGGTATTTCCCTCATATATGAAACCAAGGTTATCGAACCAGTAGGAGAACCAAGCAACATAACGTAAACAGCACCTGCACACAAATAACAACTTCTCGCAACCTGGCGTGTTAAAATGGTTGTCAATCCCTTCCGGGGTACAACGCCTCAAGATAGGCAAACGGTTGTGAGGTAAATTTGTAGTAGATTGATAGATCGAACACCAAACAAATAAATAAGAATAAATTGTAGCAAGATATTTTTGGGATTTTGGATTAATAGATCTGAAAATAAAAGCAAAGGAAAATAGATCGCAAAGGCAAATAATATGAGTAAGAGACCCGAGGGCCGTAGGTTTCACTAGTGGCTTCTCTCGAGAAAAATAGCAAACAGTGGGTAAAAGGATTACTTTTGGGCAATTGATAAACTTCAAATACTCATGACGATATCCAGGCAATGATCATTATATAGGCATCACGTCCAAGATTAGTAGACCGACTCCTGCTTGCATCTACTACTATTACTCCACACATCGACCGCTATCCATCATGCATCTAGTGTATTAAGTTCATGGAGAAACGGAGTAATGCAATAAGAACGATGACATGATGTAGACAAGATCTATCTATGTAGAGATAGACCCCATCATTTTATTCTTAGTAGCAACGATACATACGTGTTGGTTCCCCTTCTGTCACTAGGATCAAGCACCATAAGATCGAACCCACTACAAAGCACATCTTCCCATTGCAAGATAAATAGATCAAGTTGGACAAACAAAACCCAAATCTCAGAGAAGAAATACGAGGCTATAAGCAATCATGCATAAAAGAGATCAAAGAAACTCAAATACTTTCATGGATATAAAAAGATATGACCGATCATAAACTCAAAGTTCATCAGATACCAACAAACACACCGCAAAAGAGTTACATCATATGGATCTCCAAGAGACCATTGTATTGAGAATCAAGAGAGAGAGAGAGAGAGAGAGAGAGAGAGAGAGAGAGAGATGAAGCCATCTAGCTATTAAGTATGGACCCGAAGGTTTACAAAGAACTACTCACGCATCATCGGACAGGCACCAATGGAGGTGGTGAACCCCATCTGAGATGGTGCCTAGATTGGATCTGGTGGTTCTGGACTCTGCGGCGGCTGGATGAATATTTCGTCGACTCCCCTAGGGGTTCTGGAATATTGGGGTATTTATAGAGCAAAGAGGCGGTCTGGGGGGCACCCGAGGTGGGCACAACCCACCAGGGCGCGCCTGGGCCTCCTGGCACGCCCTGGTGGGTTGTGCCCCCCTCGGGGCACCCCCCAGGCGTAGCTAGGGCCCGTTGTGTTCCTTCTGGCCCATACAAATTCTCGGTAAAGTTTCAGGGCATTTGGACTCCGTCTGATATTGATTTTCTGCAATGTAAAATACATGGAAAAAACAACTACTGGCACTTGGCACTATGTCAATAGTTTAGTACCAAAAAATGATATAAAATGACTATAAAATGATTATAAAAGATCCAAGATTGATAATATAACAACATGGAACAATCAAAAATTATAGATACGTTGGAGACGTATCATGTGCCTTGCCTTAAGTTTGGCAAGGGGGTACAATAGTGATCCAGGAGTAGATCACTAGACAGCGGTCAAAATTATCCTTAGGTACCTAAAGAGGACTAAGGAAATGTTTCTTGGTTATGGAGGTGATAAAGAGTTATGTCAATGCAAGCTTTGACACCGATCTGGATGACTCTGAGTCTTGATCTGGATACATATTGAAAGTGGGAGCAATTAGCTAGAGTAGCTCCATGCAGAGCATTGTAGACATAGAAATTTGCAAAATACATACGTATCTGAATGTGGCAGACCCGTTGACTAAACTTCTCTCACAATCAAAACATGATCACACCTTAGTGCTCTTTGGGTGTTAATCACATAGCGATGTGAACTAGATTATTGACTCTAGTAAACCCTTTGGGTGTTGGTCACACGGCGATGTGAACTATGGGTGTTAATCACATAAAGATGTGAACTATTGGTGTTAAATCACATGGCGATGTGAACTAGATTATTGACTCTAGTGCAAGTGGGAGACTGAAGGAAATATGCCCTAGAGGCAATAATAAAGTTGTTATTTTATATTTCCTTATATCATGATAAATGTTTACTATTCATGCTAGAATTGTATTAACCGGAAACTTAGTACTTCTGTGAATACATAGACAAAACAGAGTGTCCCTAGTATGCCTCTACTTGACTAGCTCGTTAATCAAAGATGGTTAAGTTTCCTGACCATAGACATGTGTTTTCATTTGATGAACGGGATAACATCATTAGAGAATGATGTGATGGACAAGACCCATCCGTTAGCTTAGCATAATGATCGTTAAGTTTTATTCCTATTGCTTTCGTCATGACTTATACATATTCCTCTGACTATGAGATTATGCAACTCCCGGATACCGGAGGAACACCTTGTGTGCTATCAAACGTCACAATGTAACTGGGTGATTATAAAGATGCTCTACAGGTGTCTCCGAAGGTGTTTGTTGGGTATGCATAGATCGAGATTAGGATTTGTCACTCCGAGTATCGAAGAGGTATCTTCGGGACCTCTCGGTAATGCACATCATAATAAGCCTTGCAAGCAATGTGACTAATGAGTTAGTTGCGGGATGATGCATTACGGAACGAGTAAAGAGACTTGCCGATAACGAGATTGAACTAGGTATGAAGATACCGACGATCGAATCTCGGGCAAGTAACATACCTATGACAAAGGGAATGACGTATGTTGTCATTGCAGTTTGACCGATAAAGATCTTCGTAGAATATGTAGGAACCAATATGAGCATCCAAGTTCTGATGTTGGTTATTTATAGGAGATGTGTCTCGGTCATGTCTACATAGTTCTCAAACCCGTAGGGTCCGCATGCTTAAAGTTTGATGACGATTTGTATTATGAGTTATGTGTTTTAGGTGACCGAAGATTGTTCGGAGTCCCGGATGAGATCACGGACATGATGAGGAGTCTCGAAATGGTCGAGAGGTAAAGATTGATATATTGGACGATAGTATTCGAACACCAAAAGTCTTTCGGAATGTATCGGGTACATGTCGGAGTACCCTGGGGGGGTTACCGGAACCCCCGGGGGAAAGATATGGGCCATAGAGGGGAGGCAAGGCAGCCCACAAGGGGGGCCATGGGGAGTCCGAATTGGACAAGGGGAGGGGGCGCATCCCCCCTTTCCCCCTTCCGGTAAAAGGAAAGGCGGGGGGGGGGGGATTGGACTAGGGGTCCAAGTGGGACTCCTCCCACTTGACGCGCCCTAGGCCAGCCTCCTCCCCTCTCCCTCCTTTATATACGGGGGCGGGGGCACCTCTAGGCACATCAATTGTTTCTTAGCCATGTGCGGTGCCCCCCTCCACCGTTTACTCCTCCGGTCATATTGTCGTAGTGCTTAGGCCAAGCCCTGCGCGGATCACTTCACCATCACTGTCAGCACGCCGTTGTGCTGACGAAACTCTGGATCAAGAGTTCGAGGGACATGATTGAGCTGAACATGTGCAGAACTCGGAGGTGCCATACGTTCGACACTTGATCGGTTGGATCGCGAAGACATTCGATTACATCAACCGCGTTAAACTAACGCTTCCGCTTTCGGTCTACGAGGGTACGTGGACACACTCTCCCCCTCTTGTTGCTATGCATCTCCTAGATAGATCTTGTGTGATCATAGAATTTTTTTTGAAATTGCATGCTACGTTCCCCAACAGAGAGCGGCGAGCGTCTCGGGAGGACAGTTGGCGACGCAAGTCAGCCTCTCGGTGCTGACCCTCCAGGGAAGTGCGGGCAGGGGCCCGGCGGTGGTCCAACACACGTTTGGGGCAGCCGGCGCCGTCGCCCCAGTCGCATGGCATGGGAGGCGATGGCGGGGGGACGACGAGGGGGGAGGGGAAGCCGCGGCGTAAGGAGTCGAGAGTAGGGGAGCGGGATCGCAAGGAGCAGACAGGGGAGCGGGGAGGGATGGCGGCTGGAGGGGAAACCCTCGAAGTAGCCATATCCTTCTACCCGCTGTCGGGCGAGGCCGCTGGGCCTCAACTGGGCTGCCGCTCGCCGCGGTCCGCCCCTACCCATCAGTCACAGAAGGCCTAGAGGGGCCTGCAACAGATAGAGGCGCAGGGGGAAGGCCCAGCAGCCGGCCCAGACCAGGATTTAGGGGGGGGGCAACCCAGTGGGGGAGCCACGCACCTAGCTAGAGTTTCCCCAACAGCCGCTGGCGGTGACGGCGCGGCCGTCGGCCGGCGAGGGGAGCTCCACGGCCGACATCGCCTAGGAATGGGGGAGCAGCAGAGTCTGGAAGAGCCGAAGAACGGGATGAAGGGCCAGAAGGGCGATCATAGAGAGATCACCGGAGTTCCAACGGTCCCAGACAGCGGCGCGGTGAACAAACCCGCCAGAGCGCGGGTGCCGGGAAGCCTCCACGATGAGCGGGCAGGACCGAGCTCGGCCCGGCCAGCAACCAGTAGTAGTGATAGCAGCAAGACCGATCATGTGGATCGTGACCTGAACCCAATAAGTGATCACATGATCAATAGTGATACCTTGTATTTTGGCACCAGTAGTTTGAAAGTTTGGCACTTCTGTATTTGGTTTGAATATTTTTGTAATATATATGGTGGTTTGGACCAACTATGTTTCTGTTGTACACTTTGAGGGATGTAAGGTTCATGAGACGGTGTCTTATGTGTGTTATATCAATGACTAACATATTACACCATGTAGTGGTATGCTGGGTCACCGCAGTAGACGGGTGATGATGATGCCTCTTTGATGGAACGACACAACTACAGAGTCCTTCTATATATCAACCCCCCCCCCCCCCCCCCCCGAATCCATTTGAAGGTCGGGGTTCTTCGCCATGGATGAGTTTCTGGTGGTTGTGTGTGTATCTGATCCCAACTTCGATCGTGTGAAGGTGAAGTAGTTGACCAGGTGGCATCGACGACACATGGTACGAGTGGGTGCGCTCATACCATGCGTCCTCGAGCGCTCTGGACTCCTTCGAGAGTTATGTCTCTTCTCCCGTTTTCTTTACTCTTTTATGATAATAATATTGCATAGTAATTAATGTGATTTTATCAGCATATCTTGATGATCTTTCCTTTAGCTCCTAGATGTTTCTGAAGATGACAACCTGACGAAAATAGATAAAAGAGGTAGGCGGGCGCGGTAAAATATGAAGAATCCTAGCACCACGAAACAAAAAAGGGGTAAAGAGTAACACAAAATTTGGACTCATCACTACCCCAGGGGCCCAAATCACAAGGGAGAATGTTCTTTTTTCTGGATCGGATTAGCAAGCACACCCTCAAACTGGCATTCGAGATACCCAGAGAAAATGAATGTTTTTCACACTCCGGTATGGAAGTCCCTTCCAGGGCTTGACCAAAAGCTTATCTCTTTCATCTAACTTCATATTTTTTGAAACACGGCTAGAAGGAAGTGGATGTGATAGGATTGGCCCCAATTGAATCACTAGTAGAAGAGATCCACCACATATATAAAGCCTTTCCTTTGCTTGACGTGAAGGCCCATTTTCCCATGGTAAAACCGAGGCTCTTCCTATTCATAGCGAGAACCTTTGGATTTCTGTGAGACGTATTTACACTTTTTTGGTAACAGTTCTTCCGAACTAAACTGCATAGTATGAACAGTGACTTCACGATGTCATGAGAGCATGGGTGTCAGCATTTTATTATCGAAATAGTCTCTCGAGGGCACTTTTTCGATCTCGAACAAACTTCTCCGGCTCTAGCTTTTGCCAAAAGAAGCCGAACCCTCATCCTTGAAGGATGTAGTAGAAACTAGAAACCAAATACACGAGTGATTGCTCGTTGGATGAGTATGATACTTTTGGGCAGGATTCTCCTAAATATTTGAATTGGCACATTCCAAAACATCGAATTGGTTGGCTCTCTCAACCTCTCGAAACGAGACAAAACTGCAACTTTTGACTCAAGATCTCAAATCACTCACCAGTTGTTGTGTACGAAAGCCGACATCAAATAACAACTTATCCATCCTCTAAAATGTGCTAGAAAGGCTTTCCAACTTAGATAATGGTTTCACCCATGTACTCCTTTGACTTCTGGTTTAACTTTCGTGCAATGGAAATCCTTACACTTTTTTTTCGTGAATCAGAAATCCTTACATTTGGAGATGCACTGTTTATGAACCGTTCCATATCGAGATCAACCGGCGACCTACTAAGCAAGTTGATCTTTATATATGCTATAAAAATGATTATCTTTAGCAAAGCCAAAACCAAGATCCTTAGATTGCGCTGTGTCCCATTTGTCACCTGCACTTCAAATTTTAAAATCTCATGGGACATACACTCCTGTGCAAAGTCCAGTTCCACGATCGGCACGCTGTGCTAGTAGAGAATCGCATCATCATCTTTCCGCTCACAGGGCCCACACGCTCAGAACCCGTGAGCATTCTGTCCCGTCGCGCTAAAAAAAGACCAATCTAGCTGGCGGCCGGGCGCTAGGTACCGCTCGCGAGCGGCCGGCCCCTGTTCGAGACGTCTAGTCACTGCCGCATATTAAAAACGCCAGGTAGAGTTAGGGAGTGGCCGGTGGAAAAGGTAAGTACGTGGTCCGTTGTATACACTAAAGGGAGTTGACCATTTAGTTTGCTTTTTAATTTTTGTTTCTTAAAAAAGCCATAACTTTTGAACCAAATATCGAAATTAAGATCCGCTTTCACCACTGAAATCCTCGCGATGTGCTCTTCGAAACTAGATCCCGCATGGATATGTTTTGACAAACTTTTTTTTGTGCAATTTTGTCCCCGTTTTGTGTAACTGACTAGCCGTCGATGTGCAACTACCTGACAGGGATGTGCAACTTTTCTTGTACACCGTAGACATGCAGTTTTTCTACAACCGCGTGCCCTGGCCAACTGCCTGGTAGTCATCGCGCGTGTGAGCCTTTACAACTGCGTTTGAGGGACTATCCTGTAAGAATGTCCCAACTCCACGGCCACGCATGTGCGACTATGAAACACAAGAGTGTGCAACTCCGTGGTCGGACGTGGGCACCTCCCATAGCAATTCATGTGCGACTATGCAGACGATATTGTGCAACTGTGTGGCCATGCATATGTGACTATGCCGACGAGAGTGTGCAACTCCGTGGCCGGGCATGAGCACCTCCCATAAAAACTCATGTGTGACTATGTGGACGAGGTTGTGCAACTCCATGGCCATGTATGTGCGACTGTGCCGACGAGAGTGTGCAACTCCGCAGCCATGCGTGAGCACCTCTCACGACAATTTATGTGTGACTATGCGAACGAGATTGTGCAACTCTGTGGCCATGCATGTGTGACTATACCGACGAGAGTGCGCAACTCCGCGGCCGGGCGTGAGCACCTCCCCCGGCAATTCATGTGCGACTATCCGGACGATATTGTGCAACTCTATGGTCATGCATGTGCGACTATGCCGATAAGATTGTGCAACTCTGTGGCCATGCATGTGTGACTATACCGACGAGAGTGTGCAACTCCATGTAGACAACTTTTCTGCACCCTCATGGTCTATGGATGTGCATTTTTTCACCATTCAACAAAACCATGTCAGTGAGATGTGCAACTTTATCTGTTGCCCTGGCCAACTGCCTAGCAGATTTTGTGCAACTACTTCTATTGCCCCTGCCAACTACTTCCAATGACCGTGTCCAACTGAAAACAACTATGTGTGCAACTAGAACTACTATAGATGCCAACAAAAAATGATCGCCGTGTGTGCAACTTTCCAATGACCATGTCCAACTGAAAAAAACTATGTGTGCAACTAGAACTACTATAGATGCCAACCAAAAATGAATCCCGTGTGTGCAACTTTCCAATGACCGTGTCCAACTGAAAACAACTATTTGTGCAACTAGAACTACTATAGATGCCAATCAAAAATGAACCCCGTGTGTGCAACTTTTCAATGATCGTGTCCAACTGAAAACAACTATGTGTGCGACTAGAACTACTATAGATGCCAATAAAAAATGATCACCATGTGTGTAACTTCCGAATGACCGAATCTAACTGAGAACAATTATGTGCGTAATATCTAGAAGTAATATAGATGCCAATAAAAAATGATCGTTGTGTGTGCAACTTTCCAATGATCGTATCCAACTGAGAACAAATATGTGCGTAATTAAAACTACTATAGATGCCAACAAAAATGATCACCGTGTGTGTAACTTCCCAATAATCGTGTCCAACCAAAAACAATTATGTGTGCAACTAAAACTACTATAGATGCCAACAAAAGCAATTACTGTGTGTGCAACTTTCCGATGATCATATCCAACTAGACAAATATGTCTCCTCCGTCCTTAATGTAAAAGAAAAGCATAGTTACAGTATAGAAAAGTCTGCGTTTGTGTAGATTGAATCGAACAAGCGAACAACAGGGGCAACGCAGGACCGACCGTCGCTGTCTCCGAATCCAACAATCTAAGCATATTAGCTAACAAGTATAGCACAAAAGTAGCAGAATGTAGGACACCAAATTTCATCCAAATCAACGGCCTTCTAGCGAGTGTGCTATATAGATAAGATTAAGCTGTATCAGAAATGCGTACTGATACAAGTGCCTGTGCAACTTGAGCGGTAGTAAAAAAAACAACTTACGTTCTCCTGCAAGCAAAGCCAGGGATGAATCTGGATGTGTGTTTTGATTCAATAAAAAACGAGAGATGGATCCAGCCCGGTGGCGGCAACCTCCTACACTCCAACTCGGTGGAGATAAGAGTGAGCAGCAGCGGCGAGCTCCGTCAAGGTTGCTGCGGCACTGCCGGATGCGTTGACGAGGTTTGACTTGAGTGTGCCTGGCCCTCGGGGGAGAGGAGGGGCCAAAGTTGGAAGAGGCCGTCGGGGGAGAGGAGCTTGCGGAGGAGGGCAGCGGCCATGACGCGGAGCTCGGAGGTGGACGAGTCAGAGGAGGCCGTGAAGAGAGGATCTTGCGGAGGAGGGCAGCGGCCATGGCGCGGAGCTCGCGGGGGAGGAGGGGGTAGTTGGCGTCGCGGGTGATGAGGCGAGGCGCAGCACGCGGGGCTCCGGGTGGGAGCCGCGGAGGTGGTGGAAGGCGGCCTCGGCGGCGGCGTGGTCGGCGTTGGGGGCCTGTGGAGAGTAGCAGAGCCAGACGAGGGAGATGGAAGACAGCGAAGGGGAAATTTCTAGCGCGGTGTTCTTCTTGTCGCTTAGCGCGGCCGCTCGGGACGACGAAAAAGTGCGCGGCCACTTTTTAGATTTTGGGCTAAAAAAAATGGAGCCCGCGTGGCGTCCTCGTCCGAAATCCAGACGTGGTTCCGTCCTAGCCCACATGCGCCACGTAGGACTAGCACCGCGCGCCGGGCCCGCGATCCAGGGACACGGAGCGGCTGGGTAAAAAGCCTAGAGCAGTGGAGTCCTCGTGTGTCACTCCTCCTGACTTGCTCACTCCCCCGTCCGCTTCCGCTCTGCTCGCCTCTGCTTCGAGCTGGTCGTCGCCGTCGGCGAGCGGGATCACACGCCACTCGCGGGATGTCGCCTTCGTCCTCGGCGGCGAAGACCGTCGCCTTCGTCGGCGCCGACGGGCTGAGCGCCGCGCTCGCCGCTTCTTTCGCCCGCTCCGGCGCGATCGTCCGCTTCTACATCGACCGCAAGGTCGCCTTTGCTCGATCGCCCTTCCCTCGTTTCCCCGTTCCTTCCACCCCCGTTTTGGTTTTGCTTCCTCTCGGAGGTGTTTTCGCGGGACGCTCTGTCCTGACGGTGCGTGTCCGTGCAGGCGGATGGATCGGCGGCGACGGCGCTCGCGGAGCAGGGCGGCGGCGTCCGATGCGTGAGCCCCGCTGAAGCCACGCGAGGTGAGCGTATATAACGGTCTCCTGCACTGGACCGGTTCCAGATATGGCCTTCTCGCGGCGCGCGTGAATGGCATGCGTGCGTACGAGCCGTTTGTTGGAATGCCGAAGAGACCATGCTCCTACGTGCTGAAGAATGCTTCTTGCCGTGTGTGTGTGTGTGTTGTTTCTATCTGACCTATCAAAAACTCCTGGCGCCTGCAGATTCTGCGCTAGTCGTTGTGCTCAGTGACGCCGATGGTGTAGATGAGTTGTTCTTTGGAGCTCAGGGTATAGTGCAAGGTATGTACCATCTGTGTGCTAGTGTTAGTGTGTTGCCTGCCAGTCTGTCAATCTCATGCACCTGTTTCTGTACAAGTTATATATACACTTGACATTTGATATGATGTTTGCTCGAGCATTTCATAGGATTGTGCAAAGAGGCCGTTGTATTAATTCGGTCGACGTTGGTGCCTAGCCATCTTGAGAAGTTGGGGCAGAAGCTTGCAGGTATAATGCTAATTTGTGCATATATTGTCTTAGCTGGGAACAGTAGCTGCTCTGCTTACAATTTTATGTGCACTTTTAAGAATTAGAAAGTGCACATTTAACAATTGTAAGGCCCTCCTTGGATGACTGGAATTAAAGAACATAGGAATAGGAATAAACATATGATTGGAATTTCATGTACTACTATAGTTTCCTACAGGATTTTTTGGTTCACAGGATGTTGGTTTTTGCAGATGAGAAGAAGGGTATCTTCCTTCTTGATGCTTACATTTTTAGTGGTTTATCTGATGAACTGAAGCAAAATATTGTCGTAAGTGATACACAGCTGAGAATCTGAAGTGTGTGCTTGTGTGCTTACGTTATTCTGTTATCACAATTTAGCTTTTGAATGTCAGGTTGTTGCATCTGGGAGAAAGGATGTAGCAGAAAGAGCTGGGCAATTCTTCTCCGGTAGTTCCAAATTTGTGTACCTTACTAATATTTTCTTCCTGGTCCTAATCTTATGATGCTGAAATTTTAAGCTATCTGACATTCCAGATCTTGACAAAACCAATTACTTTGTCGAAGGTGAATTTGGCTGCAGCAGGTTGCTTTCTTTCCTGAAAATAGCAAATATAAGCTAGTCGAGATATCAATTTTCACCCCTTCCATATATTTACCGTACTAACTAGTATAACTATTATTGTCACAATTTGAACCGTATGCCATTTATTTTTACAGCAAAATTAGGTTGGTTAATGACTTGCTGGAGAGCATTCATTTTGTTGCTTCTACTGAAGCAATGTTTATTGGTGTTCGAGCTGGGATTCATCCATCAATTATCTACGACATAATATCAAATGCTGCAGGAAGCTCAAGGTTACAAGGATTATTGAATTCTTTGTGTTCTGTCTGAACTCGTGATACTTGTAGGTTTATATTTCAACTTATGATCATACAATTTATTGACAGGATTTTTGTGGAGGTGGTTCCAAAATTTTTGAGTGAAGATCCATTGCTTATTGATTTTCTGAAGTCACTAAAGAAACATGCAGTAAGTTCCTTTGCTTCTCCTTTGGGGCATGGTATGGGATTCTTAGGATACTTTACGCAATATATGAACAGTGCAGATAATTAAGTATGTCCTTTTTCTCCCTTTTATGAAAGAGGGGATTGCACAAACTAGAATGTTATTTTAAGTAAAATATATAAATATGTAGGTGACGTGCACATTTATTGCTACGGAGTTTGTATGGACAATGAATGAAGGCATCCTATGCGTATTGGAGCCATGACCGGTGGTAAGAGCAGGGTAGCTGGGATAACAACAACAACAACAACAACAACAACAAAGCCTTTAGTCCCAAACAAGTTGGGGTAGGCTAGAGGTGAAACCCATAAGATCTCGCAACCAACTCATGGCTCTGGCACATGGATAGCAAGCTTCCACGCACCCCTGTCCATAGCTAGCTCTTTGGTGATACTCCAATCCTTCAGGTCTCTCTTAACGGACTCCTCCCATGTCAAATTCGGTCTACCCCGCCCTCTCTTGACATTCTCCGCACGCTTTAGTCGTCCGCTATGCACTGGAGCTTCTCGAGGTCTGCGCTGAATATGCCCAAACCATCTCAGACGATGTTGGACAAGCTTCTCTTCAATTGGTGCTACCCCAACTCTTATCTCGTATATCATCATTTCGGACTCGATCCTTCCTTGTGTGGCCACACATCCATCTCAAGATACGCATCTCCGCCACACCTAACTATTGAACATGTCGCCTTTTAGTCGGCCAACACTCAGCGCCATACAACATTGTGGGTCGAACCGCCGTCCTATAGAACTTGCCTTTTAGCTTTTGCGGCACTCTCTTGTCACAGAGAATGCCAGAAGCTTGGCGCCACTTCATCCATCCGGCTTTGATTCGATGGTTCACATCTTCATCAATACCCCCATTCTCCTGCAGCATTGACCCCAAATACCGAAAGGTGTCCTTCTGTGGTACCACCTGGCCATCAAGGCTAACCTCCTCCTCCTCACACCTAGTAGTACTGAAACCGCACATCATGTACTCGGTTTTAGTTCTACTAAGCCTAAACCCTTTCGATTGCAAGGTTTGTCTCCATAACTCTAACTTCCTATTTACCCCCGTCCGACTATCGCCAACTAGCATCACATCATCCGCAAACGGAATACACCATGGGATATCTCCTTGTATATCCCTTGTGACCTCATCCATCACCAATGCAAACAGATAAGGGCTCAAAGCTCACCCCTGATGCTGTCCTATCTTAATCGGGAAGTCATCAGTGTCGACATCATTATCGTTCATGTCCTTGATGAGGGTAATGTAATTTGCTGGGACTTTGTGTTTCTCCAAGGCCCACCACATGACATTCCGCGGTATCTTATCATAGGCCTTCTCCAAGTCAATGAACACCATATGCAAGTCCTTCTTTTGCTCCCTATATCTCTCCATAAGTTGTCGTACCAAGAAAATGGCTTCCATGGTCGACCTCCCAGGCATGAAACCAAACTGATTTTTGGTCATGCTTGTCATTCTTCTTAAGCGGTGCTCAATGACTCTCCCATAGCTTCATTGTATGGCTCATCAGCTTAATTCCACGGTAATTAGTACAACTTTGAACATCCCCCTTGTTCTTGAAGATTGGTACTAATATACTCCGTCTCCATTCTTCTGCCATCTTGTTTGCCCGAAAAATGAGGTTGAAAAGCTTGGTTAGCCATACTATCGCTATGTCCCCGAGACCTTTCTACACCTCAATGGGGATACAATCAGGGCCCATCGCCTTGCCTCCTTTCATCCTTTTTAAAGCCTCCTTGACCTCAGACTCCTGGATTCGCCGCACAAAACGCATGCTGGTCTCATCAAAGGAGTCGTCCAGTTCGATGGTAGAACTCTCATTCTCCCCATTGAATAGTTTGTCGAAGTACTCCCGCCATCTATGCTTAATCTCCTCGTCCTTCACCAAGAGTTGGCCTGCTCCGTCCTTGATGCATTTGACTTGGCCAATATCCCTCGTCTTCCTCTCTCGGATCTTGGCCATCTTATAGATGTCCCTTTCGCAGGATGTGATATTGAAAATGGAGGGTCCGGCACTAGCAATTGGAAGAGAGGAGATTTCTTGTTTGATCAAGGTATTCAATCCTCTTCCCAAAAATAGGGTAGGTACTGGACAGGAGATTAGATATACATGAGAATGTTGCCGCGGCAAAGGTGGCAGGGTGCTGAAAAACCAGGGGAGGGGAACTGGCAGGGACGAAGCTAGGAAAAAAGTTTGTTGGGGTCATGTCTATGGCAGTGGGGTCATCTTCAATAAATAGATATTGTTTAGTACTAAATTAATGAAGGATTTCCTAATTTCATTGGGGTCAATTGACCCTATGCCTACAAGGCAGCTTCGTCCCTGGGAAATGGTGAGAAGTGATAAATAGTAGGGGTATCACATTGTACCTTGATAGATAGCAATCAAGTTACTTAAGAAAGCTAGCTAATCCCGTGGACTTCATTTAGCAGCATATTTGAGATATTTCAGTGATTTTTTTGCACACTTTCTTTTAACTATAGTTTGTATTTAAGTTTTGTGTCCAGTTCCATGCTCTTAATCTTGTAAGTCAACCCCATTTTTGAGAGAGGATTAAATGGTTAATTAGTAATGTGCCACTCTGATCTTACAAACTGTAAAGGAATATTGCTACTGCATGGCTGATTGCCTAACTGCTTCTGTTTATTGAAACAAAGTTTTCGCTCTTAAACAATATAGAGCTACGTGATGGATACGGCTAAAGCAGCAACGTTCCCTCTGCCACTTCTAGCTGTTGCCTATCAACAATTAATACATGGTATGATGTTAAAGCTTCTTTACTTCCAATACATCTTGAAAGTCTCCTGATAGCCCGAACATGCTAGTACCTTCTTATTCATGCACATTTTTGTACTTATCTTCAGGTTCTTCAGCAGTAATTGGCAATGAATCCGCTTCGCCGTTGAAGGTGTGGAATAACTGTCAGCTTTCTCAAGATGCTTCAATTTATCAAAATTATCTTAATTTAAATCATCATTTTGCAGGTTTGGGAACAACTATTTGGAGTAAACATCGTAGATGCTGCCAGTCAACAAATCTATGACGCAAGCAAATTAGCTGACCAGCTTGTTATGGCCTCGAAAGCAGCAAAGAGGATCGGCTTTATTGGTCTTGGAGCTATGGGCTTTGGAATGGCATCTCATTTGCTAAAATCAGGGTTCTCCGTAACTGCTTATGATGTAGGAACTCTTCTGCTCTTGTTCTTCCCAACTGCATAATTGACCGTTTGATTGCTTCAATTCAAAATACAAAGAATGAAAGGGTCTTCACTTGGTTTCTTCTGCATTAGTGCTTCTGTACATATGTTGCATTTCAAGTACCCTGAACAATCTTATGGATCATAGATTTGACACTCTGTGGTTTTAAGCCTGTAATTTTCCTAGATGGAACAGTGGATGGCTTAGATTAATCTTAAGGTATCAGAAAGGGCAGCAGTAATTCGAATAATAAACGAATAAATCACAAACTCTTCTCTTTTCAGTAGTCCATTGGGCGCTCTGAATTTACACAAATATACAGTTGAGGAAATAGGATACTGTTCACCCTTTTCAACTTACATATCTTTTGTTTGTAAACGATGTTATAGACCTATAGTGTTATGCATGTTCTTTTGTAAAAAAAAAGTTCTTCCAATCCACACGTGAATAATTTTATACCCTTTACCCATTAGGTCTACAAGCCAACACTGGCCAGGTTTGCTGCTTTAGGTGGATTGACCAAAGATTCTCCTGAGGAAGTATCAAGAGGTACGTTGCAACGTTCTAGTATAAAGTATAATTCTCGCTTCTTAAGTTTACATTTGTTACCTATAAAGTATAATCAGTACTATATGATTTTCTGACTGAATGAAATTAGTTCAGACCTCATTATTCTCTTGTATTTATCTTATTCTTTATTTTTGTGCCATTCATCGAGTCAAAAGGTAAAGGTAAATGACATGTGGGCCCAGCCCCACCTCATCACTACTTAACAGCAATAGCATGGAATGGAAACACCGTTTATGATGTATCAACCGTGATACCCTGTCTGAAGTATTAACCATAAATTGGTTTCAGATGTGGAAATCCTTATCATCATGGTTGCAAATGAAGTTCAAGCTGAAAGTGTCCTATATGGAAATGCTGGTGCTGTCTCAGGTAACATATAGAGCCCCCCCCCCCCCCCCCCCTGCTGGTTCTGCTGATTATTAGCATCTCCCAGGTAGGTTAACTATTTTTTGAGCTGTACTTACATGTTTGTGAATATCCTTTGTCTTTCACTTTCAGTTTTGCCAGCGGGAACATCCATCATTCTGTCATCTACAGTTTCTCCTGGCTTTGTGACTCAACTCAAAGGAAGATTGGAAGGTAGCCGCTCTTTTTTATCTCTCCTGGGCATGTTTGCATTAAAAATAAGAAAGAATTACCACAAACATTACTGGTCAACAAAAGCCACATTGTGTAACTCATAAATCCAACTCATGAAAATCTAAAATCTTCTGTTTGTGATTCCGGGTGAGAGTTGAGTCCTGTAGCTTCAGTGTCTCACAAGTAATGTTCGTTTACCCTTTCTCATTATAAAACACCAGATTTATAATCATTTGCAGAAGAAGTTGCAATGACTGCTGTGACAGCTAGCCTGTATTTTGTGTTGGGATGTTGTTATGAAGTTGAAGTTGCATTTTAAGGGAAATGTTCCGGCAGAAGGCCTTTGGGGTGTTACCCAGGTTCCAAAAGTCACAGAAACATCCAAAAAGTAGTACAACGCTAACAGAAGATGAATCTATTACTAAACAAATCAGATCCATATTTGACCTATGATCAGAAAGCTGTGATAGAAGCTTCAATCATTTTCAGCTATTGTCGAAAGGAATCTGAATTTTGTTTTCTCCATGTGTAGGTTAAATCCGTATCTCGTTGATTTATGTCATGTAAATTGTGTCAAGAGCACTTATTTTTTTGTCACTTTTTATATTGTTTCCCGTAATACACCAAGGCCTTGTAGTACTAGAACCATTCTCTACATTTTAAATATGTCGGCAATGTTGTTTACTGCTTTCACTGATGAATCTTTTGGAATCTTTAACTACTTCTATACAGCTGAATGCCGAGAGATAAAGTTGGTTGATGCTCCGGTATCTGGTGGTGTCAAGAGAGCAGCGGACGGGACACTAACTGTATGATTAGCGAAACATTAATCTAGTAGAAGTGACGATGTAACCTTTATGGATATAAATATTTGCACTTCTTTTGACAGGTAATTGTTTCGGGAACAGATGAAGCTCTGCATTGTACGGGTAGAGTTTTGTCAGGTATGAAAAAGGTTATCTGAACACCATCATATGCTGTATGCAAAGTACGGAAACTGGTCGATAACTATTATCTTATTTTTGCGTAACAGCACTAAGTGAGAAACTATATCTCATCAAAGGAGGATGCGGAGCTGCGAGGTGATACACATATTTTGTAGTCATATACCTTCCTTACAGGGTCTTATTTCTGCATAATGGCTCCTTTTCATTAGTGCTGGCGCTTGTGAATCAACATCTCTCTTCTGCTACTTTTCCCAGTTCTGTTAAAATGGTGAACCAACTTCTTGCTGGGGTCCATATAGCCTCAGCAGCTGAAGCAATGGCATTTGGTGCTCGATTAAATTTGCGAACAAGAAGAGTTTTCGAAATTATTCAACATGCAAGAGGTTACTCGTGGTATGTGTCATTGTTTAATCCACTCTAATGAATCTTCCTTTTTTACTCTTCACTGTTTAGACTTGCTAATATTGGCCGAGTGATAAAATGATTATGAGAAAGAAACAAAACAATTATTTCTACTTGTTTTTGCTATCAGCTCCCTGTAGGTTAGTCTTTCAGATATCTAGTGGTGTGTTCTAGCATGAGTGAAGGTGACTATCTGATGATTGATACACTCAATCTTCATATTGCAGGATGTTTGGAAACCGTGTGCCACACATGCTTGATAATGATTATACACCTTTATCTGCGGTGGACATATTCGTCAAGGATCTTGTATGGATAACCGAGCTATTAACTTATTCATTTTATGAACTATTATCTGTGTTCGTAAATGTAAGACGTTTCTGCAGTTCAATTTGAACTGCAAAAACGTCTTACATTTAGGAACAGAGGGAGTACTTGTTATGGCGCTGCTAGAAGGAGGGTGCGAGAGGGCCGGCCGGGGGCCTTTTGCCCACGGCCGGGCAAGATGGAAGGGATTTCCTTCTTAATTCTTGCTTCATTAGATTGATACACCTCCTCTTTATATATAGAGAGGTTTACTTGACTCCCAAGCAAGCGACCCTTATCTCTAATTAACCCTAAGGCTAACGGGCTATAACGCCAGCCTAGGCCATTAGGCCCATTACGTACTCTAACACTACACCCCACCTAGACATGCAGCTTGTCCTTGAGCTGCAGCCTAACCAACTTATAACCATGATTCGACGCAACACAAACCTAACACCTAAAAACAAGCCTTTTACATCTCGGCTTGTTTTATTACTCTCAACCTGAAATGGACTGGGACGATTTATTTTGGACCCCTTAACAAAAAGTGGACACCATCCGCATGTCGGACGTGCACGTGTACAGCCACCTGGATCCCATGTACACCATCTGGACAAAAGGAGTGCATGTGTATGGCCACCTGGAAGTGGTCGCAAGAGCAACCAGCAGAGGCGCCCTCGCGGCGGCCGGCGGAATGCAGTGGTGCTACGCGGTGCGCTCCTGTCGGTGACACCCTGCCTTCTCCCTGCCGGACGGCTGTTGGTCTGCACCGCACAAGGAAGAGTGGAGGGCTTGCGATGGAGAATGACGAGGAGGGGTGCGCCCCCCCAACCGCCGATGTCGCAGACTTTGAGGTCGCTGCCCGCAGGGAAAACGGCATGCCCAAGATCCCCGACGCAGCGGACAAGATCGAGGTCCTTTGCGCAGCGAAGCGCAGCTGGGAGGAGCGGCAGCTGCAAACCACGCATCTCCCGCACACGCCGACGCGCTAGGAGGCCGCGCGCAGCAGCCTGTAGCCTCACCACCGCCGACACGTGGCGGGTAGTGATCCAAGCCGGAAACGGTGACGGCGACGGCGGGAACTTGATTTGCTGGATGGGGACGCCCTGGGGAAGCGGTAATGGCGACGGCGGGAACTTGATCTGGTGGATCGGGACTCCCACCGGCGCGGTCGATGCGGGGCCGGAGCTGACCGGCGGTGGCTGCTGCAGCGGAGCGCCGGGCGCGGCGGAAGCCGCCAGGAGCGGCGGCTGCCACTGTAGCCAGGGCGGGGCGGTGGTGGCAATGGATGGCAGCTGCAGCGGCTGCTGCACTGCGAGCGCGGCGGGGACGCCCTGGGGCAGCGGCAGCGGCTGCTGCTGCGGAGCGCCGGGCGCGGCGGAGGCCGCACTGCAGCCAGGGCGGGGCAGTGGATGGCAGCTGCAGCGGCTGCTGCAACAGCCAGGCGAGCGCGGCGGAGGCCGCCTGGTGCAGCGGCTGCCACGGCAGCCACGGCGGCACGGTGGCGGCGATGGGCGGTGCAGCCGGGTGCGGCCCGTAGGACCCGGCCAAGAACAGGCGGATCTCCTGGACCGCCTGGGTTAGGTCCAGCAGCGCCCCGGACACCTCCTCCGGGGTGAGGACGGCGGAGGCGGGCGCGACGGAGGATCCCGGCGCGGGCAGGAGCGGGGCGACGGTCGTGGTGGCCGCCGGAGGCGACGAGGTGACCGGCAGCGGAAGAGACGAGTTGGGCGGCGGTGAAGACATGATCGAACCGAAGCTAGCTGATACCAAATTGGTATCAGAGCTGCTATAAGGAGGGCACGAGAGGGCCGGCCGGGGGCCTTTTGCCCACGGCCGGGCAAGATGGAAGGGATTTCCTTCTTAATTCTTGCTTCATTAGATTGATACACCTCCTCTTTTTATATAGAGAGGTTTACTTGACTCCCAAGCAAGCGACCCTTATCTCTAATTAACCCTAAGACTAACGGGCTATAACGCCAGCCCAGGCCATTAGGCCCATTACGTACTCTAACACTAACAAAAGATAATAATGCATTTATCTCGTCTTGAACTGCAAAAACCTCTTACATTTGGGAACAGAGGGAGTACTAGCAAAAGGTAATAATGCACTTATCTCGTCTATTTCAGGGTATAGTATCTCGTGAAAGCTCCAACTTGAGGATCCCATTGCATGTCTCTAGTGTTGCTCATCAGCTGTTTGTTTCAGGTAATTGTCTGTGATAAATCAAAGATCATTTTCCATTCTATGTTTTGGTTCCAATGTTCATCAAGTCGTGCTATATTTCTTATCTTCAATGGAAGTAGTTACCCAAATTAACAGAACGTTGCATGGCCGTCCCCTCTGTTTTCTATACTAGTAGTATATTGCAGTTAGTTTTAGAAGAAAACAAATCAGCTTACAGTTATTGTTTGGATAACAGTCTTAATTTTTAAATAGGATGGCTATTGTTTTATTCATTTGATGTATTCCAACAGGCTCTGCTTCTGGATGGGGTCGATATGATGATAGTGCTGTTGTAAAGGTGAGCAGCTCACAGCTCTCAGTAGACAGAACTTATGCCAAAATATGATATACTGATAGCCTTAATTTAATTTCTTTTCCTAAACGTGCCCGCTGATTGCTCCTGGCACAGGTATATGAGACATTATCTGGAGTAAAAGTAGAAGGAAGACCACCCATGCTTAATAAAGAAGATGTCCTGCGTTCTCTTCCTGTTGAGTGGCCAGAAGTTCCAATGGATGATCTTGTTTCCTCTGCATCTCAAGATAGCAAAAAGGTTCTTGTAGTTTTAGATGATGATCCAACTGGAACTCAAACAGTTCATGATATAGAGGTCTTAACTGAATGGTAAACGAAAGCATATTGTCTTTTAGATTACATATGTTTTCTGCTAGCATTTTCGTTTTGCCCATGTTCCGTACATAGTTCCATAAGCTTTGCTTGTAATTCTGAACTGCAGGCCAGTTGAAGCCCTCACAGAGCAGTTTCTGAAACTACCAACCTGCTTTTTTATTTTGACAAACTCCCGTTCAATGATTGCTGATAAGGTAGGAAAGTGCGGTCTTAAACAGTTTATCTTTAGGGTATTTAAATATATATTTAAAGCGTTCTCACTTTCATAGGCCGCACTGTTAGTAAAAGATATCTGCAGAAATCTTGAAGCTGCAGCAAAGACTGTCCCTGGTATTAGTTATACAGTGGTCTTGCGAGGTGATTCCACTCTACGTGGCCATTTCCCAGAGGTTAATATCTGAAATTCTCTCTGTTTTTCTTTTCCATTTCATTTCTCTGATCATATCATACTCTTCTACTTTCCAGGAAGCTGATGCAGTTGTTTCAGTATTAGGCGACATGGATGCTTGGATAATATGCCCATTCTTCCTTCAAGGTGGGCGGTACACTATTGATGATATTCATTATGTTGCAGACTCTGAAAGGTAGTCTGTGCACGATCACTATGCAATGTATTTAAATACAAAAATAACACATAACAATATTGATGTCCAACATTCTCTAACAGATTGATTCCTGCTGGTGAGACTGAGTTTGCCAAGGATGCAGCTTTTGGCTATACATCTTCCAATCTCAAACAGGTACTTGGAATTGTTTGATTGGTAAAGCGAAGAGCGAAGAACAAGACCTTAGTAACTTGCTTTGTCCTTGAATTTACAGTGGGTTGAAGAAAAGACTAAAGGAAGGATTTTGGAGAACCAAGTTTCAACAATTTCCATAAGTCTTTTACGTAAAGAAGGACCAGATGCAGTCTGTCAGCTTCTCTGCAGCTTGGAGAAGGTATGTGATAGTAAGCATGGAAAATATGATTGGCGGAGCTTGGAACAAAATGAAGGAGAGGCCAACTATGATTGTTACATGAATTAAGATGTATTTTTGTTGTTTAATTAGCAAAGAAGCTTCACCTATTTAAACAAAGTAGTTACAAGATTAAGGGCAGGCCAAGGCGCACCTTAGTCACCACTACGCCCCTCCAGTGCATATGAACAGTTGTTTTGAGTCAGTTTAAACTTTTTAAGGATATAATTATAAATTATTAGTTTTGTAGATATTTCATATTCTCGTTTCTGTATGCACTCATGGCAGCTATTTACTTGAAATGGCTAATAAATGTTGCAGGTGTTTTAGGGACTCTAGAACTGTACTGGCTGATTCAACCATATAGTATCATGAATCCTGTTATGATTCCCTCTCTACTTGATTTACCTTGAGAATTTCCTGACAGGCATTTTGACTCTTTCTAGGGCTCTGCGTGTATTGTCAACGCTGCCAGTGAAAGGGACATGAATGTCTTTGCTGCTGGAATGATCCAGGTATGTTATGCCACTCCATTTCTACGAGAAGCATTTGTTCTTAGTGTTAAGCTTCATGCACTAGCCAACGCAACCAAAAGTCCAAACTGATGGTAAGGGCTAGCAATCCACATATACACTTCAACACCCCTTATCACGTGTGATGCGGAAAGTCAACACATGGATAGACTAAGAGATATGGCTCAAGAGGCCTATATGTGGACACAAAGGGGGGAACAACAATTTTAGATTAATTGTGAAAGCCAGGACTTAAACTCAAGACCTTAGGCTCTGATACCATGTTAAGCTTCATGCACTAGTCAACGCAACCAAAAGTCCGAACTGATGGAAAGGGCTAGGCAATCCACATATACACTTAAACACTCGGTACCTATTCCTTTCGAGTTGATATGATAATATGTCTTATTCTAGTATTGATGCTCTGTTTTGATCTCCTATTCTTCTTTTTCTTTTTCCGTTAACTCAACAGGCTGAATTGCAAGGAAAGCGGTTTCTGTGTCGCACAGCTGCAAGTTTTGTGAGTGCTAGAATTGGAATCAAGCCAAAGCCACCTATCCGCCCAAATGACCTTGGATTAAAAAGAAATTTAGCGGGAGGCCTCATAGTTGTTGGTTCTTATGTGCCAAAAACTACGAAGCAGGTTAGCCTTGTGTTGCTTTAAGATTTTGTCAATCATATTTATCTCATTTGCATGTTCTTTTGCATTTGTTAGGTCGACGAGCTTCGTTCACAATGCGCACAATCCCTCAGAGTGATAGAGGTAATTTATATCTTGGCTGTCATGCCTAAACATGAACGATCAACCATCGTATACATCTACTTGGATAGAGTTTGTGGATAGTACTGTCTTAAGTCGGATGGTTTTGCTTGAGATCAATTTGTGGTGTTAGTATTGTGTTCTCTTTTTACTCACTGTAGGTATCTGTTGAGATGATCTCACTGAAATCAACTGAGGAGAGAGACCAAGAAATCAGCAGAATTGTTGAATTGGGAAATGCTTATATACAGTCTGGGAGAGACACGCTAATCGTCACCAGCCGCCAACTCATTACCGGAAAAAGTTAGCATCTTTCTGACTATCATATGGCTAAATGTGTTGTTTGTTCCATTAGCAAATACAGTGATCAAATGCTGAGTCAATTTTGATTTCTAGTTTCTTAATGCCAACAATTCCTCAGCCACATCCTACCTGCCGAAGTGTTGAGCAAGTTGTGCTGGTAAAAACTGTTTACTAACAAATGATGTGGAGATCCTCAGGGCTAGCACACAATTGCCTCCAAACTCCACACCGTATCAGAGGCTCTCAGCCTAATTCTATTCCCTGAGCTCAACTCAGATCACTTCTGGGGAGATAGTTTGTTTTCTTTTATCATATTCTAGGCATGAACCGGGAGTCTGGGGCTAACTGTATTGGAAGACAGGTCAAACTGTCAAAACTTTTTAAAAGGGGGGAATTGATAAAATAAAGTTGCTTATTGTTGTCAAAATCATGCCCAAAAACGCATTAGCCACCAGTAGAGCCATTGAATGAATCTCTACATTTAACCACAACCACAATCACAACGTGAGTGCATTGTCCCAATCGTTTGAATAGAACATCTCCAGTTTGCATCATAATCTTTTCTAGTGACCAAAACCAAACTAACTTCAGTATACGTTCCTGAAATTGTGTGCTAGAGTCAGATACCTAACTCAGCTTTTCAAAAGAGTATGTTCAAGAATAGCCGCTGTTATCTTCATGTAAGCATTAGCAGTACAAGACAACTGACCTATTAGTATAGTTTGCTACCTTTTGTGTGCCAGACGAAAGAAGATAATTTCTTTCTTGGATATCTGTACTGAAGTAGTTTGACCACCTAACAAGATTGTACCTTTCATGTTGCAGCTCCTGAAGAAAGCTTAGAAATTAATTACAAAGTGAGCTCAGCACTAGTAGAGATTGTGCGAAGAATTGATAGTCGACCCCGTTACATCCTTGCAAAGGTAAAATTACACAGCCGATTTCTTCCTTCTGAACAAATTGAAATTTAGTTTTTACTTGGTTCCTGGAAATTTGCCAATCTCTGGATCTGTTACTGTTAGGTCAAAATATTTGTTCTGTTTTATTGGACCTATGCCATTAAATACTTAATGAAATATCGAGATAGCATTACACCTACATGGTTACATGTTTCATTCATCAGAACAAAAAAGAAGAAGAAAGAATAGCATCTACAAAAAAAACAGTGCCTGCAAATTCAACTGTCCATACCAAACAAAATGATTGATTCCACAAGTTGTGCATGGAATACTTCTGGAGGTACTCCTTACTATATTCTTTATACAGGGAGGAATCACTTCATCTGATCTTGCTACAAAAGCTTTGGAAGCTCGGCGTGCCAAAGTAATGGGACAAGCTTTAGCTGGTGTGCCTTTGTGGCAGCTTGGCCCTGAGAGTAGACATCCTGGTGTCCCCTACATTGTTTTTCCTGGTAACAAACATATCTCATTTCTGTACCAACAGATAAATAACGTTACCTTTTTACTCAAGAAACTATCTTGCCACTCCCCAAATGACAGGTAATGTTGGTGATAACAGTGCTCTTGCAGAAGTGGTCCAGAATTGGGCTTGCCCTTCTAGAAGTTCAACAAAAGAACTTCTCCTTGTAAGTTCTTATCCACCGTCTACTTCTCATCAAGGTTATACATCGTTGTGTATTGCTTTAAATACTTAATCAGCTATTTTTTTCGTATTGTGAAGGACGCGGAGAAGAGTGGCTATGCAGTTGGTGCTTTCAATGTATATAATCTTGAGGGAATTGAAGCTGTAATTGCAGCTGCCGAGGCTGAAGAAAGTCCTGCTATCCTGCAGGTTAGGAATTCTTTGTTAGTATAGGATGTTTTCTTTGGCAGTTTATGGTGAAAATTACTCCCTCCGTCCCATAATATAAGAGCGTTTTTTACACTACACTAGTGTCAAAAACGCTCTTATATTATGGGACAGAGGGAGTATGTAATTTACCATGTTGGGTGTCCTCTGATACCATTCTTTACTGGAGTATGTTATGATAGGACTAGTAAGTAGGTCGCAACAACTAGCTCCAGAGGGATAGAAGCAATACCACACAGATCCTGAAATGGATTTGTACCCCGTGTTTTTTCCGTAGAGAGAGTTGCATTGGTTCTCTCAGAGTACTCGTTCTCTCAACTCATGAGCCTTTCTCACTCTCAACACATGAGCTTTTCTCACTCTCAACTCATGAGCTTTTCTGCACCCATGCTCCCTGAACTCATTATCCATATTTTTTTGTAGATGATATGTATCGTCTTGATTTCTAACCACGCTTATTGTGGTTGTTATTTAGGTTCATCCCAGTTCCCTGAAGCAAGGTGGAGTTCCGTTGGTAGCATGCTGCATTGCTGCAGCAGAACGAGCCAGCGTAAGACAAACAGAACTTAGCATGCTTAAACAGTAAATGTGGACACCCAGTGATCTGGATAAAAATAGTTCATAAATTTTTATATAACTTGGGTTCCCACATATTACCTACTAGCCATCCTTGTTTTTTGAAACAGATAGCCATCCTTGTTTTATGTTCTTTAAAGGTGATCATTCTGTGATTGTCACTCAGGTACCTATCACTGTCCATTATGATCACGGGGCTGACAAGCATGATTTGCTTGGAGCTCTTGAAATGGTAAGTGAAAAAATGCGTTGTTTTCTCAAATTTGCGGTACCAAAATGTTTTCCTAATCATGAATGATAAATGACTACATCTGAATCTTAATTCTCTGGACCATCTACTATGACCTTTTATTTTTCAGGGATTTGATTCAGTCATGGTGGATGGTTCCCATCTAACTTTAGAAAAGAACATCTTATACACAAAGAACATATCTTCCCTGGCTCATGCTAAAGGCATGCTTGTGGAAGCTGAACTTGGGAGACTATCAGGCACTGAAGATGGCCTGACAGTTGAAGAATATGAAGCGAGATTTACTGATATTGCTCAGGTTATTTTATCTTCCCAACAAATTTCAACTCTATGGCATTCTATCATTACAATCCTGTAATAATGCTTAACTTATATGTTACATATTTTCAGGCTGAGCAGTTTATTGATGAAACTGGTATTGATGCATTAGCAGTATGCATTGGGAATGTTCACGGAAAATATCCTCCCAGTGGACCGAACCTGAGACTTGACTTGCTAAAGGTTTGACAGAACAGCTATGAAAATCTTTGCTTGATCTTTCAGATTATGTGTGTGTTACCAGATCTTTTACCCTGTTTTCTGATTTTCCGTTTTTTCTAAAATTGTTAAGATTTTTCCAAAAAAGTATGATCCTACTTTGATTTTGTGTGTGTTTTACTTAATCTGGTAACATGACAAGGTGCTGCGTATATGTGATGCTACTTGTCTTCCATGTGTTGTTTGAGTCAGCTTGAACCGCTTGGAATAGAACCAAGGGGGTAAACCAGTAAACATATTCAACAGTTCAAGGTTTAAGACAACTGGTTTTCTGGTTTTTGAGTTTAAGATTGAAAAATGAACTTCTACAATGGTTCAGGGTTGTAAAGTGTTTTTTTTTCCGACGGCTTGTGAAGTATTCTGTAAAGAATTACCAAGCAAATTTGTGCTTTTTGCAAGCAACTTCTTTTGAGTAATGGACTCGGTATTTTTTTTCATTGAAACGATGACAGGAACTTCGCGCATTAACTATGAAGAAAGGAGTTAGCTTGGTACTTCATGGAGCATCTGGCCTCCCTCATGAACTTGTAAAGGTTTGATAAACTGTTTCCTTCTGTATTAAGATCAGTGAATCTGTACCTTGCAGTAGTTCTTGTTGAGTTTCCGGCATCAACTTATATCCTGAAAGGTTCAAGTTATAGGAGAATTGGGGGGCAATCGTTGCCCTCCATAAGAAAATCATCAATCATGGTTGCAGTGCATAAAATAATTCAACGACAAGGTTAAAAATGCTGGAGGGCTAGAGTTTCTGTGTCTATATCAGCTTCATAGTTTTGCGAACAATCAGTATAACGCTTCCTTTTGTGAAATAATTATACTAGAGCTTATCAGTTGATGAAATTGGTCTTATTATTAACCAATGTCATATTTGAAATGCTGTTGCGCAAGTGATAATAACCTGTGACCAACTTGTGGAGCAGGAGTGCATAGATTTGGGGGTGAGGAAATTCAACGTGAACACGGAGGTCCGCAACAGCTACCTGCAGTCACTCAAGAAGCCAGAAAAGGACCTGGTTCAGGTCATGGAGTCTGCCAAGGAAGCAATGAAAGCTGTTGTAGCAGAGAAGATGCGCCTCTTCGGATCCGCAGGCAAAGCCTGAATGTAGCGATACAATGAAAACTGGAGCCAGCAACACTCCATCATTAGGTGTTGCATGCCCATTTTAGCGATCCTGCTAGGCTTGTGACAGCGAATTGCCGGAACCAGTTTCTTAATAAAGCACTGATACAGTTGCCTGAAGAAATAAAGTAGCAAAAATTAGTAAATCGCAGCAACTTACCGGTGCTCCCGTTCATGGTTGAGTGATTAGTTTTGCCTTTAATATGATGTTTAATAATGAGTTGTTATTTAGTCGTAATTTGTGACATGTGAAATAAATTCCAAAATGATTTCGTGAGGGTCAAGCGGTCGGCTGAAACCCTAGCCGCCACCCCACCTTCTCTCCCTCTTGCCACTATGGCGGGGAGGTTGCTGATCATGGGGGGCTGTTGTGGAGAAGTTGGTGGGCGTTGTGGGTCCGCGACGGAGATGAGTAGCCGAGGTGTGGTCTGCAACTGATGCTCGACAGCAGCGCCGATGATCCAGCACGATGATCTTCAACGGTGGCCCGGCATGACTAGGCCACCGGAGAAGATGGCGTGGTGCATGGTCCTTGACGGCGCCAATCTTGACATCAAACTCAGATCTGTTGTGTAGCGGCATGGGTGATTTGTCTTGGGTTTTCTTTACAAAGCCTTTGTGTCTGGTTTTGGACGTTGAGACGGTGGCACTTGCCCAGTGTAGGAATAATGTCCTGCCCACCTTTGTCCCGTCCCATTGGTGTGCTTATTTCCGGTAGAGGGCGTGTGAAGTTGTGACTGTCAGGTTTTCCGGGATCTAGTTGGTGTTGTTACCGGTGGATCCGTGTTTTCGTTGTTTTCAGTTTCTACAAGCCCTTTTCTGCATTTATTTTTTCTTCGAGGCGTTGATTTGCTTGCATATCGCAGTCACTCAAGTCACGATTATCGCAAGTAGCCGGTGGATACACGAGGAAAAAACACTTGAGCATCCCAAAATATTTAATGTAATTTTATTTTTCTGTAAGGATGTGGTTGTAAGGACATGTAATAATTAATATATGACCTTGAACCTTTAAGAAAAGAGACATGTGAAATAATGAGTTTGGCCTCGTCTATACAAAACGAAATAGATACAAGAAATACAGGAGCAGCCTTATGGACGATATTAACGAAGTCATCCTATGTGCTTTGTGGTAGTCGATGAAAACATCATCTCTTATTGAACAAAACATCATCAAAAAACCTGAAATAAATCTAAAAAATGCAAGCAAGCGTTTAAAGTCCAGGACTTGAATCCTAATAGAATGTTTTCACCATAAAAGGCTAATCGTCGTCTGAGCTGCATTTAGTTTGCAAGGTCTTTTGTTAAACTGGATTTTAGCTGGTCAAAGATGCCTAAATTACAGCTACGAAGAACGGAAATCGAGCAAGATGGACAACTGACACCTATCCCCGCCACGTTGCAACCTCCGCGCAATGGATGGGCTCAGCTATCACCCATAGCGCCGTACATGGATGGCTTGAAGCACCCCGAGACCTATGGCGGAATTATCCCACCTCACAACACGCGAGCCAATGAATAAATCAGTTTCCTAACGATCTGAATCAACATGTAGATAATTTTCTCTATATACTTGATCAAAGTTTATACAAACCATATTATGAAATGAAGGCAGTAGTAACGCAAGTTCCTTCTTTTTTTTTTCTCTTTTTCGAGGGAATTAACTAGTAAGTTAATTGTTAAGAGCACCAGCCAAGAAAGGGTCGATCGTTGCATTTGTAAGGAAACTCACGCATTTTAATTCCTCTGCATTTCATTTCATGTTACAGTGTAGCATTGTTATATATAATATACACATATCGATCCCTAGGCTCTGCCTGGATGGGGGCAACCTTTACCGTACGCCCTCTCCAGCGATCCCAGTCCAGCCTGATGCGAGCAAAAATAACATACAAAAGGCGCAGATCGATCGACTATTCTAACAAAACCAAAGAAAAAAATAGAAAGAAAACAATGTACCGCTTCCCAGTCGCCATCACCCCATCTTGCACTCGAATAGGCAAATAATAGTAGGCATCAAGTGACGACGATTCAAGGTGACCATTGGTCGGGGACAGTTAGGAAGTACTTTGACATGGCCTTCCTGAACCTCTTCTTGTACTGGTCTGGAGAAATGATGGTGGGCATCCCGTCCTTGGAGCCCCCTAGAATCCCCGACGCCTTCACCCAGGTCTCCAGCTGTTTGTCCCATGTGTACTGCCGGAGATAGTCAATGATCCCCATCACCAGCTCCTTCTTCTCCTCGTCGATGCCAACCAGGAGGGAGTAGTCCATCACACCCACTGACTGCGAACAAGGAAACAGGCAGCGCGAATGAGAATGGATCATGCATGCCAAAGAGCAGCTGGAGACATACAATATTCACTTCATATGCTACAACTCAACAATACTAATCATTCAGATCGATTTTGTCAAACAGATACGGGAAATATACTAAAGATGCTAAGCCAAGCCCAGGGTGGCCGTTGACTTGACCATGCCAGATCCGAATAGGCGAATGAACTAATAACTCGACTGATAGTTGCCACATTGGCCAACCAAAATCATCCACCAGTCTGGCAACAAAAAATGTTTCAACTTTTGGAAACAGAAAACACATCAAAGGGTTGTTCACCTTCACATCAATCCTTTAGCTTCTCACCAGTATTGTTTTATAAGTTTATCTTTATAACCACTTTGGATGTGAGCAACAGGAAGGTAGGAAACATTTAACAGATTTAAGGAAACTTCTACTGTTTCAGTAAAATAAACAAGGGGCCCGTGTGCTGTCTACCTAGAAACATGCAAAATTAAGTCATGTCATGAACTAGAATCAGATGGGGATCTGGAGCGGAGTAGCACGACCATGCTGTGACCGCAGACGCAGCACAGTGGCAGAAAAGGGGACCAGGACTGTGTTGATATATTTCTTATAGCTTCCTTATAATCCATAGAAATAAAACTACAACCCCTTAAATGGTTAACCCTCAAGAAACCCATCTCCAATATCTTATCTCTAGTTAGGCCCCCGTGGCTGCACCAAAAGTTGAGCTACAGGCTCCAAGATTCATAGCTATTTGAACATTATTATTTCAGAAAACAATATTTCAAAGTACTAAGTGTGAAAAGTGGAAACATGTGCATGACTATTTAACCCGTCTAGCTTTCACTGGAACAGCATATAAATTGGTTGAAATCGAGCAGCTTTCAAGATCTTGTCATCTTGGTATCCGAGGCCTTCTAGACATACTAGGTTGGTGCACCCTAGAATGTATTACAAGCATGTAAACAACAGGCATACACAACACAGTGAGTAAAGTCACTTACTGCCAGAAAAGAAGTATCGTTCCAGACAGCTCGTTCCAACCTTCTTTTTGCTTTGCTTCCAAGAAAAATGGGTTTTGTATGAAGTGTCTCTAATAGATTGAGATCTAAGAGAACCTTATTGTTTCCTGATGTATCAGGGTTGTAACGGGAACGCAGGGATCCTTTCAGGTCATATATTCTTGATACCTTCCTCTTGAAAAATATGTTTTCCATGACCATTAATTCCATCTTCAGTTCCTTTCCATCTTTCATGTTCTTGGCAACGACCTAGTGCACAGATGGGTCGCAGTTAAGTTAAAAATAATTTAACCTTACAGGACCCTAGAAACACATGAGAATAAACTTAAAGCGGTACAAACCTGGTAAAGACCAAGAACTTTAGCAAGGCAAATTGGGCTTCCAGAGGATACAGACTCTGTTATATATTTGAAGTACTCAGTTGCGTAGTCCTCAAATGAATCTAATTCCGTCCGTGTCACTTGCTTTATGACAAATCTGTCATCCAGTGTCTTGGCAAAGTATACATTACTCTTGCCACCTTGAGCACTCCATCTCTTGCACCGGCTCAAAGAACGAATGTAATCCAGTTCATCTGCACAACACTTTTTTCTGATTGAATCAAACTGCTTTGCAAAATAACATATGACAGAAAATTTTGCCTTATCCACAGAACACGAGTCTTCATCCTCAAAAGAAACCGTCAAATGAATATCCTTGGAATTCATTTGAGATACATCTGACCAGCTTCTAGAAGTAGAATTCTGATCCAGAGAGTTCAAAACACTAGGTCTGTCCAATTCATTATGCAGATTCAGCACTGGCAACATGAAACTACGATATCCTGGAACAGTCATGGCATGGGCTATCATACTGGATGGCTCATCATCATACACTGGAACAACAACATCTGAAACACTTTGTGATAGAAGGAAACGACCCTCACCATCAACCATACCAGGAAGTGACAGCTTATTTGTGAAGGTCGGGGACAAACCCCTGCCTGTTCTCTCAAGCGCCCTAGGAGGCCTTTGGGAATAAGCTCTTCTTATGCTTACATTTGAATCGTCGACAGGTGATAACCCATTTCTGAAATTGATTCCAGAATCAAATGATTTAATTCTAATTGGAGCCATAACATTCTGGTATGAGGAGCCATTCATCAGAGCAGTAGGTGCAACTAGAAGTGTCTCCACGCCAGAGCCAGTCCATGCCAAGTCAATTCTATCAGAAAGATTTGATGGGGAAGACTCTGACTTCTCCAATGTCTTCTCAAGCTTAAGTTCATCAGCCACCACCCCGTTGCTCTGTACTTCACATGGGTGCGGGACAATGTGGAGACCAGCAAAACTAGCAGAGCCTTCAACAGACTGGTGGTATACTTCATCTATGTTGGTCAACCCAGAATGTGACACAGTTGTGTCACCATGTTCTCTTCTGAGCAATGGCTTCCCACTATCTGTGATAAGAGAACTTGACTGAGAATATTCTAGTGACTTCTCCATATTTTCCTGTGTGCTGGAAATCTCAGCCTTTGAATCTTCTAACACGCTTTCAGGAAATTTCTTAGGACACTGTGCATCAGTTGCCGCAGTACAGTTTTTCTTGGTGAGTGAGTGCATCATGTGCAGACGGCGATCCCATACATGTGCATCAAGTACAAGCTCTCGCCTCAGGCGGTTGAGCTCTAGAACATCTACAGGTTCTCCAATTGTTTGTAACTTCTGTATGCTACCAAACCCCGACAAAACCTGAAAAATGGTGTGCAAATACGGGGAAAAAATCAACCCACCAGCACAGTATGTAGCCTACCACATACTTTGACAGCAGAATAAAACCATGTAACAGTTTAACTTACGTCATATTTCTTCCACTCAACTTTAATCAGATCTTTAAGATCAACAACATGTTTATACAAGCCCGCCTTCATGCTCAGATCTTCTTGGGCTGAAACTGTCTTTTCAATGCAGTCAAGATTGTCAAAAATCACCCTGTAAAAGTTATCCTTCCTATTGGCTACCTGCAAGACAAGTTAACCATTTAAATAGGGCAATAAATTACACAGAAATATGTTACACAGAAATATGTCAAAAGGGGCATTTCCAACACCCAGCTTAACTTTGCTCCATAAAGCTAGCTTTAGGGCCAAATGGTGAAGCCCACAAAACTAGCTTCTCAGAGTGCATTAGCTTATAACGGAAGTCGGCTAGAGAGAGGTGGGAGATAGGAGGGTGAAAGGCTAAGAAGCAACTCCACCACAACTTATAAGCTTCAGCTTATTAAAAAGCTGGGTGATTTACTCAGCTTCAACTTTAAGCTAGGCCAAACAGGCCGTAAATAAACAAACTTATATTCAAATGAACATACATCACCAGCCTCCTCGATGAGCCAATCTTGTGCTACTGGATAAGCAAAGTCTAATACTGAGGGTGGCAAGTTGACAGATAGGATGTCCACAGGAGAATAACGGAAGACAGCAACCATGCTTCCGAACCTGTTCAAGGAGAATGGCAACAGTTACATTGACCTTAAATTTGAGAAGGTTGAATACAAGAATCCACCACATACCCATAAAAACGAAGACAGTCCCTCTGGAGGGAATGTCCACAGCAGGCAACTCGATTGGCTGTTGTGTGATTCGAAAAGCTAAGTTCAAGAAACTTCCCAAAAGAAAGTCCACATGCCGCATCAGACATCACTACTCTGTGTGTTGCCGGAGGGTTTCCATTTTTTTGTTTGCACCGGAGGCACCTGTGCCACATCCATATCTTCCCATCGTTCCGTCCAGGTAACGGCTTTACAGATTCAAGATTTCTAACACCTATTGAAAGACTGCCTTGTTGATGAGTATAACATTGGACATGAGATTCTGCAGGTTCTTTGCAAGACTCACAGCACGAAGTCTGCAACAGCGATGGAACACATTAATAAGGCAGTAGTAGCCTACTAGGTATCTGCTTGCAATCAAACAGGAAAATGGATGACAATGCAGTACCTGATAAAATAAATCTTCACGAAAATACCTCCCAAGTGGCTTATCAAAATTACCGTAGAACTTTATGCGGAAGAGCTGAGATTGCTTGCATACAATTCTTTTCTGAGGGCATGCAACGGACAAGGAAACCAAAATGCTCTGTGCATTCTCGGATGTTGGGAAATACTCGGTGGGGTTCTCGTTATGATCAGGTACGGTTACTCCTGCATGTTCTTCGTCTGATGTATGATGGCAACCATTGTCCAACTCACTTTCAACTCTATAAATCCCACCAACCATCTCATCTCGATGAACGTCGTCAGGGTATTGCAAATCTGTTGGAGTCCCTTTTCCAACTAGAGGTGATTCACAATCATTATCGATAAACAATGTTGGGGGATGAGAAAACGTGTCATCAGTTCCAGGAATGTATTCTTCCTGACCAAGGTTAGGTTTCAAAAGGGATTGGTCAATAGTTAACACTTTTGAAGAACTATCAAGGAAATTTAGAGGCACGATGCAGCCCTTTTCTGAAGTTCTGTCACCAATGATTTGAAAATCATTCAAATTCTGCCGAGAATTACTTGAGGAAATATCTCCACCATTCATATGCTTCTCAAGTGGACGAACCGGAAGATCCGAAGGGGTCTTTGGTAGTGTTGCACCCTCATCTGCAAGATATGAAGTCTCCAGTGATAGTTGATATGCTGCAAATACAGCAAATTGCAGAGCGAGTTTGACCTTCCTTAACTCTTCATAGGATGTGCCCCTTAGGAGGACCTACGAAAAAAAATTGTTGGTTGTATTAGATATGTCTTGCACAATTAAACCGCCACAATAGATAGGCACAAAGCGGAGCTCAGGATTGCCATCCTCAGCAGAGAGTAAAATAATGCCAAAAAATAGTATTGAAGAATACGTGTATAAAATTAGGACCAAAGTAACAATATGATGAGAATTGACCCTTCATTTTTTTTTATGAAATGGAGCAAGATCGTTAAAGGTAGCAAACAGTTCTATGTGCATTACCGTGCAGCCCAAGCGTCTTGGACAACCATCAAAGAACATCAGTGTCTTGATAGATTTTCTGTTAGAGTCCTTCGGAGCTAAAGATTCTGCAACTCTTTCAATCCAGAAAGCTTGGCATTGTCCAAGTCTTGCTGAAGTGATATTGTCAATGGATGAAGCAATTTTAGCACCTGTGCAGCGTGATATCCGTTCTAGAAGTGATCTCTTGACATTCAGTACTAAAGATATATCTTTTGCAAGAAGCTGTTGAGCATACATCGGCACACTCTTTTCAACCAACAAGACATGAGGCCGTTGGGCCTCTATCTTTGCAACAGCATTCTTAAGATATTCCTTTTCCTGTACATATCACACTTTCAATGTTAACTACGGACATACTGAGAGCTATTAGGATAAATACACTTCAGCTGACAAAGAATGTAGGCATTACCTGTTCAAGAATGCTGTTTATTGATGCTAGTTTGTTTGTAACCTTTTGATGTTCCAGTGCTCCTCCCAAAAGAAGAATTCTAGGATTCTCGTGCTTTGACACCATGCGTTTATGTTTTACATTCTTAGAACAAACAACGCCTTTAATGAAAGTACTGCAAATAAACAGATGAATAATCCTTTAGCTCCAAAAATACCATGAAAAATATCATATAATCACTCAGCACAGCTGAATCATTATAGGGCATACCTATCGTTGGGAGTCCCTGATGCTACGCATTTAACTTTGACATAGTTGGTGGGATCCATGCTACCACCTTTGCTTGTATCTGGCTGCACAAAGGTAGCTGCCTGCCATGCTAATAAGGATACTATGTCCGACCATCCATCCACGAGGTCAACTCCATGACCTTGGAGCAATTGGGACACAAGAGCCCTGAAATGCCCATGTAAAGCATTCCTTAAGAACTCTTTATGAGCTATATTCTGTTTTCCTTTGGTCCCTGGTAAATCCTCACTACCACCGCACTCATGGTTAACACGTTCAAAGGTCTTCCCATCACCAATAGCACTGTCATCATCGTCGTCATCATATTGAAAGAAACCGTTTTCGGAGTCATCACCCTCATCTTGAGGCGGCGGAGGATGCCATATGAGTCCATTATTACTCTCAAAATCAATTGGCTGTATAATATTGTCATGATGTTCATCATCGCAATTCGGTGAATCCATCAAATAGTCACCATCATCATAGCCATGGCCAGAATTCAAAGAGTATATAGGAGAATTTTGGCTGGCATGACCATTTATCCCGGAGGGAGGACTTGTGCCTACTTGTCCCGATCGTCTCATAGGACTATATAACGGGCTCGAATTTCCCAACCTGAATGTGTACAGCCTACTAATATTTGTGCTCACGGAATCCGTATCAGAAGTATCTTGAGAAAACTCACTGCCCGGGGAGAAATACCGGTCTCGGTCTGAGTCCTCACCGTCTTCATAACCAATACTCCTACATCCAACAAATTTTATTCAGTCAACATATCAAGTTATGCCCTCCAAGGAATGTAAGGAAGTCAAATACTCACCCTGGCGTTGAGCATCGGAGAGGACCAGGTGAGGAGAAACGCCGCCACCTAGCAGACCTCGACGAAGACGGTGTAGGGACACGCTCCGGTGGGGACATGGTAGCCCCATCCAACCCGTCACCGCGCTGTTCCATGGCGGCACCTCGGCCACCGTTAATAGGCCGGACGCCGAGGTCGGAGCGGTCGCCGGCGCCGCAGTCCGTCATCGCAAGGTCGGTAACCCAAGAATCGGACTTCCGCGCGACGGGAACTCCCATAAAAGCAGCAAAAACCACAAAAACCAACTGCCGGGGAGGCCCAAACCTAGCAACTTCTTGATTTCTCAGTAGACCCTGTACCAAATTACACACCACAAATCACGGGAAAACAAGCACGCCAAAACGAGGAGCCACAAACCGTTAGAGGGGAGCTAAAAGGGACCCCGCAGAGCGCCTAATCCTAGCGTTTCTTGGGATCTGCACATCCAAGGCATTTCCTCGAGCATGTAGCGGGCAGGAGGGCAGCAGCATCGCTCGAGGCTCCACGGTTCAGTGGCTGCTGCGGGAGGGAGGCGTCGGCGGCGGAGTCGAAGGGCGAGCGGAGTCCGGGGTAGGGGGAGGCGGAGGAGGGTGAGGGGAAGGCGAAGGTGCCCATGGAGGGGAAGCTTTTGCGTGTGAGGGGAATGGAGGAAGATATAGAGTAGAGAAAAAGGTAAGCGCGGTAGGAGAAAGGAGGAAAAAAAAAGAGTTCGGTGGGTGCCGTTGGTTTTGGTTTTATTGTATTTCCTGCCTTTTATAATTCGATTATCTTCTTTCCTTTTGCCTTTCTTTTGACTTCTGTCTTTTTTTTATAAGTAGGAAAAAAATTAGGACTTGTATTTCTTGATAGGAAAAAAATCCGAGAAAAAATATATTGCGTTTCTTTTCTTTTATGAATTTCCCTTTCTTTTGACTTATGTCTTTTTTATAGCAGGAAAAAAATCAGGACTTGTATTTCTTGATAGGAAAAAGAATCTGAGAAAAGATATATTGCGTTTCTTCCCTTTTATGAATTAATTATGATGGAGCTGGGCAGTATGTTATGTGGTGAAGCAAAATCCGGATTGTGGGTTTGAGTTGCCTTTTCTCTATGTTCAAAAGTTATTTTCTTCCATTTGACAAAAGGTGTTCCCTATTGAGACTTTGCAATATGTGCGTTGTGCTCTGTTTTGATTGCACGAGGTCTTTGATGTCATTTTCGTGTTGAGAAACCTTGAGCGTCATTTCACCTCATATTTCGTGATTTTGTCAAATAGGGACATGTTGTCCCCCAAAGACCCAACGGAGAATATACTAAAGTCGTCACAATTTTAATAAAATATATTTTGCACAAAATAATCAAGAAAATATATGAAACTGTGTCACAAGTTGTACACAGAATTGTGGTACC